>NW_004955508.1:4872188-4892516 GCF_000276665.1 Chinchilla lanigera
CAAGGTGGTGTTTTTTAAAAACACTATAATGTGGAGAATGAAGAGTAGAACATTTCAAAAAGGGACTATTTGAAAAAAAATCAAGAGAACTGAAAGTGCATGTTTTCATTGGAGTGCCAAGTAGTTCTGGGTAGTTTGGGAGCTGCTAGGAGATAAGGCTGGAAATTGCCTGTGGGGCCTTGAATATTCTGCTAAGGAAGAGGGAAGAAGAATAAGAATGGTCATATTCTGAGACTGACCAATAATCAATGTGTAAGGTTCTTCTGTTGATGCAAAGGAGAAAAGAGACAAAAGTAAAAAGAGCCTTTATTGCAGGTGCAGGAAGGCTGTAGAACACAAGGACCCCTGCTGGGGAGCCAGAGAGACAAAGAATATATTGGGCTGGGTTGAGGGTGGAGTTTGTAGGGGTGGGCAAAATTGTTCTAAGGGATGCTGATTGGGGAAGGTTTGGTAAGCAAAAAGGAAACAGGACTTTGGGGAAAAGAAGGTGGCGAGAGTTAGTTATGGAGTGACGCACTGTGGTTTGGGACCACACACCCATGTTGGGTTGCTGCCATGATGACTTGGCAGATTTTTCCACATGGGTAGAAACCCATCACATTGAAATGTTAATTTTTATGATCAAACAACCAGGTCAACATGTTTGTTTCCATTTCACAGGTGTGGACAGTGAAAGTCTAATAAAGTAACTTGTCTTACACTTTAAAACTTACAAGTCATGGAGCCTGTTATGGTTGACACCTTGTGTCAACTTGAGGAGTCTAGAGGCTTGGCTAAGTTACTCAGCGGTTCTATGTGGGGGGACAGCCAGCATACAATAGCATACAATTGCTCTTGCTGCTTTTGCTGTCTTGTGCCACCTTCAAGTGTTGCCCCTGTGCCCTGACACCCTGCCTTGGAGCCAGCTGATTATAGACTGAGACCTTCACAAACTGTAAGCTAAATAAACCTTTCCTTCTTTAACTTTAGGGGTTGGGTACAAAAGTAACCAAGACAGAGCCCGAATTTTCAAGTGCTCACTCTGCTTTCCTGGGAGGTTGAATTGGTGGTGTTGGAAACAGAGGGTGTTGCATTGTGGACCAATGGAGCAGTGGGTTGGTGAGTACCTGGAGGCAGTGTGGGACATGGGCTTGGGGCAGCGGTGCTCTTTGAAATCACCTCATGAGGGTAAGGATTTACACCGTTTACTTGCACTTTGAATAGTGACCTTTAATTTTCACCCAGGTGAGCCAGGCCAGCTAGGTGAATTATACCTGCTCTGTGAGCCATGCCATCTGGAGCAGGGAGCACACACTGGAGGGTTATTGGAGAAAACTTTAGACACACTGCCCTTAGTAGAAATACCCTGTTAGTGACCCAACATTATTTGGTCAACATGTGTGGCATGTTTCACCATGTGGAGCATCTGATACCATTTAGACAAAAGGCTTGGGAGAGCAGAGCCCAGAACAATCCAATTAAAAGAAGCAGCTCTGCTTCTCATGCAGGTCTAAGGAGACCCATTTTTAAGTCAATGTCATTACAGTGACTCAGTGGGGAAGCATAATTCTCTGGGCATCTTCTGCACTAAGACCTTGTTATGATGATGGGTGTAAAGAAATATCCATGAGCTGTGCACATCAGAGGATAACGAGAACCCCAGACCATGACATGTCCAATGAACTGTTTAATTGGAAAGGATTTTATGGGAGATGGTGGCTGCCCTCCTGGCTCTCCAGCTATGATGGGAAGTTATGTAGTGTCGATCTTCTGCCCACAACCCGGTGGCAGAATGAAATCATATAAATGCAAATTGTCCTGTAATTAAAGAGAAAGAGGCAAGAAGCAAAGCATTTAGCTGAGTTTGGCCTTCAGAGTCCTCCACTGCTTTTCAGATTCCAGCAGGCTCTTAGGGTTGGCTTTGGATTCATCCTCTTCCACTGTGGATGGGAGCAGGAGGTTAGTGAGGAGTACTTGCAGGATGGTTGTACAGGAGCTGGTAAAATGCCATTGCACAGGCAGTGAGTAACTCCTTTGGGTCAGGCCGTGGGTGTCTCACCTCTCGTGCAGGGGCAAGGGCAGGCTCCTGCTGTCTGCTGTTTTTCCTGACCACTGCTTCTCACTGTAGTTTAGGGACCCAGCACTGAGCCCTTATGGAAAAAGAGGACAGGACACAGGTGTTCTTCAGATGGAGAGGAAATACTTCTAAGATGGTTTCCATCAGCTGCAATCACATCTATTTTTAAATTTACTTTAAACAGTAATTCCAAAATGAAATGAAAATACTGTATAAACAAATGAAAACTCCTTTCCAACCTTTAAGTACTGTCCAGTTCTCCTTGACCTCTACCTTCTACCATAGAAACCACTATTAGTGTTCTCGATGTTGTTTCAGAGTGCTTGTGTGCTTACATAAGCAGATGTTAAAATATACTCCACCTTTGTTTCTGTGTAGAAGGTAACATACCTTATGTGCTAACTGCTTTTTTTTTTTTTTTAAATCTACTATGTCTACTGTGTCTTTGTACTGGTACTTTCTATACCAGTACATAGAGACATCCTTATCCCTTTTTACAGCTCCTTAGTATTCTATGAACAATCTATATTTTACTGACCTTGAGTTCATGGGCATTTAATTTATTCTTAGTACTTTGTTACTACAAACAAGTGCCAGTGATTGGCCTGTCTGCTCTCTCACTGGATTTTAGTTCTATGAAGGCTGTGCTCATTTTGGTATTCACAATGTCTACTACAGTCCCTAATGTGTAATAGATGCTCAGTACATGGAATTTACTTAACTCAAAGAATTTCATATTGTCAGCCATAATGAACATGGCTGCTGTTCTGCTAGCAGCTTTGTAGATGGCTGCCCATATGGGGTGATTTCAAAACGCTTGGTTAAGATCTTCACCTGCACCCCCCAAAAAAAACCCTCCAAGTCTTTTACATCCCTTTGGCTTCTTGCTATTACTCTAGTTAAAGAGCAAATGTTCTTCCTTCCTGTTTGCATCGCTCACCTCTTCTCTGGCTGCATTATACATTCTGCCATTTTTAGTCAGCATGAGACACCGGTCTATGTGTCCTGAGACAGACACTTACAACTGCAGCCCCAGGTCACAGCTGGCTCACATTCATGCTGGCTGATGAGTGCTTACCCAGTTGGTCAGGGACACAGAAACTCAAACTCAGATGATGTGTTGGTCCAATTTCTTTAGCTGTGACAAAGCATTGCAAAAAAACAAAGGAGGAAATGTTTATTTTGCATTACAGTTTCAGAAGATCCAGTCCATGGTTGTCTGGCTCCGTTGTTTTTAGACCTGTGGTGAGGCAGAGGCATCATGGCGGAAAGTATGGCAGAGATGACTGAAGAGCTCTGAGGGAAGAGGGAGGGAGAAGGAGAAAGAGGAAGAGGGAGCGGGGAGGAGGAGGGAGGGAGGGAGGGAACAACAGACTAGGAGATAAGAGGAAGAGAACAAGAGGTAGGAGGGAAGGTAAGGGGATGAAAATGATCAAAGGATGTTATAGGCATGTACCTATTATTCTATAAACAAATAGGCATTAATAGAAAAGAAAAGTGATACAGCTATATTAAAATCACATAATAATCATAATGATAAAGGGGCCATTTCATGGTGAGAGGCTGCACTTCAGGTTAGCTATCTCTATAAAAGATTCTGAATTTTAGTCAGGTTAGTAAGCTATTTTCTTAGAACAGCTGTCTTGTTTTAGAGAACTGTTATTTTTATTTCTTCATTTTATCTCTCATCTCTCTCTTTTCCTATAAAGTACTTTGTCATTTATTTTCTAGTAAAACTTTTTTGCAAAAATGATAAAATCAATTTTGGAGAATTTTCTATAATCCCACCCTTCTAGTCATACTTCCTGCTTTTTACTCTGTATCTCCACAATCCTGGTTCATGAGCATAGGTAGTTTCTATAGCTGAGTTTACAGCCTGGATTAAAATTTTGTGTTCTAGTTGGCCACTTATATTAGCAAAACACCTTATTTATGTTGCATATAATTATGGCAAGTTTTCTCAATCTTGAAACTATTGACATTTTACACCAGATATTAGTTTTTATTAGTGAATGTTTATAGTACATAGTGATTACATTCATTGCAAGGAGTTGGTACTTGTACACAACACATTTTAGGTCTTTTTACTTTCCCTTTTCTCTTCTTCCTTCTCCTCCCTCTATCTCTAGATCCCTTTCCCATTTGCAATAGATATATTTCCCTGATTCCTCTTATCTATCCTTTATTTTTCTTTTTAAATTATTTGTATATTGGGTTTCTCTAGAAGCCATGCAATATTTAAACTTGTGCATCTGATTTATTTAACTTAATACAATAGTCTTGAGGGGCACCCTTATTCTTACAAGTGTCTCAAATTTATTCTTCTTTATGGCAGAGTAGTACTTCATTGTGTATAAATAGTATATTTTCTTTATCCATTCATCTGTTGATGGACATATAGGCTGCTTCCAAGGTATAGCTATTAAAAGTTGTGCTGCCAGAAACAGGGCTATGCACGTATCACTGAAATACGATGTCTTTAACTCTTTTAGGAGGATTCCTAGAAGAAGAAGAGCTGCACTGAGTAGGATTTCCACTTTTAGTTTTTTGAGAAATCTCCACACTAATTTCCATAATGTTTGTACTGGTTTACATTCTCCCTAACATTCCCATTCCGTGTAGAAAGTTCCTTTTTCCTTACAGCTTCGCCAACATTTGTTGTTATTTGATTTCGTGATGAAGGCCAGTGTTGTTTTGAATTGCATTTCTCTAATAGCCAGAGATGCTGAACATTTTTAAATGTATTTATTGGTCATTTGTGCTTCTTCTGGGAAGTGTCAGTTCATTTCAATTGCCCATTTTTGATTGAGTCTTTTATTTTTGAGACTCTAATTTTTTGAGTTCTTTATATATTTTAGATATTAGTCCTCTAATGGGTAAAAGGCAAATATTTTTTTCCTATTCTGTAGTTTGTCTCTTCACTGTATTGGTTGTTCCCTTTGTGATATGGAACATTTTTAATTTGATCAAATCCAACTTGTGATTCTTGATGTCATTTCTAGTGCAGTTGGAGTTTTGTTAAAAAGTCTTTACCTATGCCTTTATCTTCAAGAGTTTCATCTATTTTGTCTTCCAGCAGATAGTTTTTGTTTTAACATTTAGTCTTTGATCCATTTTTATTTTATTTTAGTACAGCATGAAATATGTGGATTTAGATTTCATCCTTCTGCATGTGGATAACCAATTTTTCCACCACCTTTTTTTAAGAGAGGCTGTCTTTTCTCCAGCATATATTTTTGCTCCCTTTGTCCAAAATCACATGCTATATTGAAAGGAACAGTTAATGGTTAATTATTTGATCAACCTTACATGCCTATATTTGTTTATCTGAGTAACCAATTTGGAGATAACAATATGTAATATAGCAACACTGTTAATTTCCTATCACCTTGTCTGAAATTCTGTATTGAGTTTATTGTTTTTGTGTTGTTGTGTTTATGTCTGTGTGTTTGTTAATATGTTTTTATTATTTTATCTTTAAAATAAAAAAAACAAAATCACATGCTGAATATGCTGGGGGTTGTTTCTGCATCCTCTTTTGGGTTGCATTGATCCACATGTCTGTTTTTTTCACTATAGCGTGGTAATATAACTTGAAATCTGGCATTGTGATGCCCCCTGATTTGCTCTTATTGTCCAGAGTTGGTTTTGCTATATGGGGTCTCTTTTAGTTCCATAAAAATTTTAGGATTTTTTTCTAGTTCTGTGAGGAACACTCTTGGTATTTTGATTGGGATTGTACTCAAGCTCCTCTTTTAGAGTATTGTAGTTCTCATTATGTAGGTCTTTCATTTCCTTGATTACATTAATCCCAATTTAATTTTTCTTGTTGTTATTGTGAATGGTATTGTTTTCCTAATTTCTTTCTCAGTAGGTTCATTACTATTGTACAGAAATATTATTGATTTTTTGTGTGTTGATTTTGTATCCTGCTACATTGCTGAATTTTGTTATTAGTTCTAGGAGTCTTCTGTTTTTTTTTTTTTTTAATTTTTTTCTGGTACCGGGAATCGAAGTCATGACCTTGTGCTTGCCAGGCAGGCGCTATGCCACTGAGCTAAATCCCCAGCCCCCCTTTTTTTTCTCATCTTCTTTGTAAAGGATCATGTCATCAGCAAATAAAGTTAGTTTGACATTTTTCTTTCCTATATGTGTCTCTTTTATTTCTTCCTCTTGTCTGGTTGTTCTGGCTAAAGTTTCCAGTACCATGTTGAACAGGAGTGACGACAGTGAACATTCTTGTCTTGTTCCTGTTTTTAAAGGGAGAGATTTTAGGGTTTTTTCCATTTAATATGATGTTTGTAGTAGGTTTGTCATAAATGGCTTTTACCAGATTGAGATAGAGTCCTATTTTTGGGGGGTAGATTTTCCTTTTTTAAATCATGAATTCATGTTGGGTTTTGTCAAAGGCCTTTTCTGCATTTATTGAGATGATCATGTGGCTTTTGTCCTTGCTTCTGTTGTTGTGATGTATCAGGGTATTATTTGCTTTGAAGACATGTTCAGAGCATGAAAGAGTGCAGTGTGACATTCCTGATCTCTTTACATTAGATTGCAGTGGGATACAATCCCCCCAGGTGTGATGGTCAAAGATACCCCTAGACATTGCCAAATGGTCCCTGGGAGGTAAAGTAGTCCCTGGTTCAGAATCACCGAATTCTGGGAATGATTTTTATTCACTGCCTAACATTATGTACATTTAATTGATGACTCATACTTCACCAAATTAGTTACTTCTGAACTTCTATGTTCCTTCCAACACCTTGCCGTTCTAAATTCTACCTCAGGAAACATTCTTATAGCTATTTTTAAACTTTTAGACTGTCTCCTTCCTTCCGGTTAAATTCCTGGAAGTAGGGGGCATCGGTTATGGGGCATCTAACCATTCTATTGGAGCCTTTAAGAAAAGTGATTCTCAGATTGGAAGCTTGGGGCTTCCATGGTCTGAAGCTCTGAATTAGTCCCCTGCCAATTTAAATTACTTGAATCATTTAGGACCTATCTGTGTCACTGAGAAAAGTGCTTAGTGACTGATACATTTTGGTCGACAAATTAGTTGCCTGAGCTATAAATTACTGCAAGGATCCATAAATCAGATCTATATTATATAAATCAAAAGACACTGACATTAGATGGGAATTTAAGAATACTAATTTATAAAAGGCATTATGATAGATTGAGCCATGCTATGAAAGAGAACCGTGGTGCATCCATCAGTGCTTCCTCACCTGAGACATTCAATGCCCAGACTGGCAGGGAGGGTGCCAGGAAGTAATCAGATGCCCACACACTGCATGGAAAGTGTACTGTGCAAAAACTCTAGTGGTTCCTACCAAATGAAGAGATTGCTGATGTGAATTTTAAGTGTTAAGAAATTTCTAATATACAGTTTTTCTGCACATACCCTTTTTTCTCCAGTATCTCATGTGGGAGAGTGTAGGAGTTGACACATGAGTTTGGAAGGTGGGCAAGTTTTTCCCTGTCTCCTGTGCACGCTGCTTCTCCTCCTGTTTGCTCCACTTATATTCCTCTCCAGTTCTCATTTGCATGACCCTTCCTCAGGGGCACCTGTCCTGACACCCCCATTGGGTCAGGCCACCCTGTCAGGGGCTCCCATCACTCCTATCCCGGCTCTCCTTCATGGCTTATGTCTAGAGTCCCGTTTGCTGTTCATGTGCTCTCGAAAGAAATAATAGTATCTGATTTGTCCTTCTCCAGGCTTCTAGCCCCTAGCATGTTGTCTGGTTCAGGAGTGTTCCTGGAATGAACAGGAGAAAGGAGGAGACCACATCTGGGGCCTGGGGCCTGGGAGCTATAACCCTGTGCCTGGCAGATGCTGGATCAGTGAGGCATAGGGCAGTAGTTTATAAACATCCTTAACTGTTTCATGAGAACTTCTTAAAGGCTCTAAGGAAAGGAGCATATTTAATTCCTCTCTAGGAGGGCTGAGCTGCACATTACCATAGTGAAGGCTTTGCAAGGACTTCTAGTTAAAAATGTTGAATGATTATAAACTGATATCAGGGTTTCAGAGGGGAGGAGGGTATTTGGGTTGTGAGTTTCTCTGGATCTGATCACCACCCTGACCAACATAGATTTATTAGGTCTCTCATGGTCTCCCCATGCTGTACAAGTTGGTGCCAGAGACACAGGTTTCACAGTCCTTTCTCATGGAGAGCTATACCTTATTGGGAATCTATATTCTTACCTGCAGCTAGAATCTTAGAGCTCTCTAACATACAAAACAAGAATTTGTTTCTCTCCAGCTACAGCCTTCAAATATGGTCATCTGGTTTCCTTCCCCTCACCCTCAACTATACTTCAGGCAGATCCTGTAGTTTTGTGACCCCTTAAGCTATAGCAGTGGTCATGTTGATAGCTGAGACATTCAACTGGCAAAAGGTCCTTTTCAAACAAATTTCAGCTTCAGCCTCTCTCCTGTCTGAAACTTCTCCCTCTTCTAACCTGTGTGATTCACTTATTTTTGAATTCTCTCTTCACCTTCAGAATCTTACGCAGTAAGCAAGAATAGGGAGAATTAGAAGAAATGGGCCAAAGACCCTTTACCTACAGGCTCTGCTGCTCTAATTGCCTCTCTGTTCGTGGGGGCTGGCTTTGACCAGCTCTCTCCAGTGTCAGCCAGGAACATGCACACTCTTGCCAGTACATGTGGGGGCTTTTGGGAACCTCTCAGAGGGGTCTCCTCCCTGACAAGGTTTCTGGCCTCTGGTCAAAGCACTCCCTGTGTGATGTCTTGTGGCTTCTATGCCCAGCTCCTAGACACATAATCTTTTCTGGCTGAGGCTCCTTGGCCTATGGGAGGTGCACCCTGTCCTGCTGCTCTGTGACTCTTGCCTCATGGGCTGCTCTGCTCAGTGTTCTACCTTCAGAATTGGTGAGACCAAAGAAATGATGGCCCCTGAGTTGCAAAGGTCAGGCAACCCTTGTCCAGGCCTCCCAATTATACTCTTCCCACAACTGGGGCACCTTGGGGCAAGCTGAGATTGCTGCAGTGCAACAAATTTCCAGATGGAAAGGGATGTCCTGGATTGTTTTCTGCAGCATCTCCACATCAGAATGGTGCCCCGAATCCTTCCCACCTGGCCCAGGTGAGACAGGAACATTCACCTCCCCTTGACAGCCATGTCTCCCAAGCAATCCCGCCCCCATAAATGGCCTCCTTTGACCTTCTAGTCTCTATATGGAGGCAGACAAGTGGGTTCATGGTTATTAGACCACCTAGTTTTTTTTTGGATTGAGTATCGAACTCATAGCCTCATGCTTGCCAGGCAGGTGCTGTATCACTGAGCTATATCTCTAATCCCCACTTGGTTCTTTTTAAACTAGCATCTTGGTGTGCTGTTTATAATTGGGGACATTCAACACTGGTGATCCTCAGCCATGGGGATGATTCCAAGCTAAGCAGGAAAATTTCATTTATGTTCTGCTCATGCCCAGATAGATGGATGGCGTCACACAAGCCTGGCTATGGTTTAAACTTGGGGGTCTCTGTTCTTAGCAGGTGGTTAGAGATGAGAAAAGATATAGCAGGGATGAAAGTATGGGGATGCTAGGAGTTGGGGCCTAGGCTGAGCCATGAAGGATTTTTTTTTAACTTAAATTATTGTGTTGTGAAAGTAATACATGTTCCCTATTAAAAACAACTGCAAAGTAAAACTCTTCCCTCCAGTCCCACTTTCCCAGAATGACCTTTCATAACAGTTTGCTCTGTAGCCTCCCAATCTTTATTTTGTGTACACACAACACAAATAATATACATTTTTTCAAGAGCATCCCATGTGTGTTGGTTTTTAGGATTTTGAACATTCATTCATCTAATATTTGTATGGTCATATGGCCTGGTGTGACACGTAGTAATCACCAAGGGCAGGGAGATAAGGAGCACTGACCTGGGGTAGAGGAACGGGGCTGCTGGGAACAGTTGTTCAGGCTGTGCTGTGTCCGTGGGTGCCGTAGGGAGGGATCTGCTGGGACTGATTACCAGCCCATGTCCTGCTGGATCCAAGGACGGGGAGCTGGAGGGATGAAAGCCTTTTCCTAATTGCAGTGAAGGAACTGGCTCTGTGAGAAAGTTCTAGGTCTACAGAGGAGACAGAAGGAGTGGCAGTGGAGCGTGGGTGGGAGGATGGAGTGTGGCCCAGGCTGTGTGTGTGTGAAGAGGCAGGAGAACTACACACCAACAGCATGAACTGCGAGGTCAGGGCCTTTGGGGACCCAGAGCCCATAGAGCTGACACACCTGAAATAAATGGACCAAATGTCTGGGTGTGGAGTTGAGCTGGAGTTTTAGATGCTGGGCTTCTTTCTGTGGACATGCTCCTCCAGGCTTCCTGAAGGTCACACTCACACCCCTGTTTAAAATCCTTCACTGCCTGTCTTCCATCAAATTCAAGGGAAAGAATCTCAGACGTCTTTGGAGGACCCTGTATTATTTCGATGTCAGTGGGGCAAAGTACCTACCACCTGCAACTGAATGGAGGCATTTTACTTTAGGTCACAGTTTCAATGCATGGTCAGTTGGCCACAAGGCAAAAATGCCATGACAGATGCCATGGTGAAGGAAAGCTGCCGCTGCATGGCAGCCAGGAAGCAGAGAGAGAAGGAAGGAGCTGGGGATGAGAACGCACCATTCCAGGTTACATCCTTGGTGATGCTGCCCTTCCAACCAGGAGCACTTCCAAATGTGATTCTTTTGGGAGCCATGTTAGACCTAAACCATAATAGACACACAGGGAGGGATCACTGAGATGTGATCCTTGCCCATGGCTCCCACCACATTTCCTGGCCCATGAGTGCTTCCAAGACCCTCCCCACATTTGGAACTACTGAGAATCCCCCAGTGACCTGCCTTCATGACCATGGAGTCAGTCTTGGTACGTGCTGCTCTTTCAGTCTGGTGCCCTTCTGTGCCCAGCTGTAGCCTGATGCAGCTTCTCCTCTCTCTTTTAGACTAAGCCTTTCCTGGTTCCTTCCCAAGGTGATGGTTGGGTGGCCTGGGAATTTCCTTTCAAAGACTGCTGTCACTCTTCTTTCAGTTGGCAGTGACATGTACTCTCTTGTTCTGGCACTGATTCCTGAAGTTTCACAGGCAGACACCAGAAGGAAGAGGCGGTCTGGGTAACTCAGCCCAGCTCTAAGAGCAAGAGGCCTGCAGGAAAGATGTATTGTGTCTTTGTGCAAATTAAACTTTACATGCAGCGACAAACCATTACATGCTCTGCTGAGGTAGAAAATGGCATTTTTTCTCTAAGGTCTGTTATGTTTGAAAGTTATTTGAATAAGAGTATACTTGCACACCCAAATCAATTCTTTGTAAGAATAACTCCATACTTTTGAAACACAGTCTTTGAGGACACACGTGTTTAATCTCAATGGAATGTCATTCCATTTACTAACATCATTCAGCTTCAGTGTTTAGCTGTAGTCGGAATTAATACAAATGAGCTCCTAATTGTGGTTTTTGAACCAAAACCTAGAAAGAAAGTTAAAAATTTGCTTCACAAAGGAAACATAGATGGTGCATTCTTGGTACCCTGGAAAGCCTGAGATTGCTTCTATTAGCAAAGCAGCTTAGGCCTTTTGAACTGGTGTTTACTATGGGAGTGAGTGATGAACTTTCCTCCTTCAGGAAGGCGGATGATGAAAGATAGTGGCCCGCTGCTTGCACAGGGCCCTTCCATGTGTTGCTGCTGCTTCCGTCTTTTGCTCTGTGAAATCTATCAGGTGCTTTCCATTCTAATGGGTGGTCCGACACAAACAGTAAAAATCTACCAAGCCAGGCCGAGGGGAGCTACTGCTTGTATCTGCTACTGCTTGTGTTGACTTCCCACTAATATACTTTTTCTGCCTTGTTTTTTGCTGCTTTTGATGGATGGTATGAGGAACTGATGGGTGAGGCTTTCTATGGTATTTATGGTAGCTTGTTGGTGAGGATATTGTCCACTAAATCAACAAATCCTATTTGAGGAAACACATGAAAAATTGAAGTCTTGAATATGAGAAAGGCATTGTTTCATCCAAGAAACTAGTATGCTTGATTTTTCTTGTGGACAGATTCAATTTTGTAATTGATAGTTGTTCTTCAGCTCCCAGGAAACTCAAGTGCATATTTGCAGTCCAGCTTTTTACCAGCAGATGACCTTGTGAACCCCACATTTATGTATACTGTCTCTTGATTTACCTTTCTATTTTATTTATACATCTTTCTAATTTTATTAGATCTATATTTATATTCCTATATTTAGTGCCAGGTCTTTCTATCACACAGAATGAGTGGAATCCAAAGGGGCACTTGTGAGAGACAAGTATTTATGTATGTTTATTCTTTCCTACCTCTGCCCTATCAAACCTGTGCCGAGAGCCATTCTTTCCTGTACCTTGGATGAAATTGCTATGAAGTTTCATCATCATTCTTGTCACTCATAGGGAAAACTATCCTTGTGTACTTGCAGTTGCAAATACAATCTCATCTTCTTAAAATTTTCTTTTTCTTTAAATTAGCATATAATATTTGCCTCATCTTAATAGTTATCATGTCCACTCCTGGCTAGCAACCAAATATCAGCATTATTTTAAGATTAAACTTCTTGAGCCTCCTGTAGGATGGGAAACTATGAAGATGGGGAGCTGTGGATACAAGTTGGGATAAGAATATGGTGAATGTTTAAATGAAAAATAAAAATACATAGTAAAAAGCACATTGCCATTAATCTCCCTCAACTTCTTTATTTCTTTCTTTCTTTTTTGGTACTGGGAATGAAACTCAGGATCTTGCACTTGCCAGGCAGGCACTTGTGCCACTTAGCTATATCTCCAGTCCTAATCTCTCCCAAGATACTCCTCACTTTGAACACACTTACTCCATTATGCTTGCCCCTTCCTAAAGCTGTTTGGAAAGTCTTTTTTTTATTGTCTTTTCATGGTTGCCTGGATGTCCCAATTCAAAACATGTACATCAGTTTATGTCCAATAAAAACACTGTGGTGTATCCTCATCCATCTTCTTCACCAGATCTGGAATAATGTGACTTCTGGGTCTTCCCCACTGTCAAAATGACTGTGAAAGGTAAATGTTTTGAGTCGGTTCAGGACATTGAAATAGCCAAGAAAGCTTATCAAAAGATGCCCAGGAAAGAGCACTTTCAGCATTGCTTCCGAAGGTGACAAGAACAATGGGATTAATGTGTTTGAAGTGAGGAAGTATTT
This sequence comes from Chinchilla lanigera, assembly GCF_000276665.1. NCBI lineage: Eukaryota > Metazoa > Chordata > Mammalia > Rodentia > Chinchillidae > Chinchilla > Chinchilla lanigera. The sequence goes on from NW_004955508.1 coordinate 4,885,469, forward strand.
TAAGGGGAGTAATGATAATGTGTTTTTAAAAAACTGTAATGAATGTTTTAAAAATTTAAATATTCACTGTATATTTTGATCATACCTTGTATAGTCCATGCCTAGAGTGAGCCTCTCTTTCCCTGAGTTGGTCCTCCGGCTCTCCCTTTCTTCCCGGACCACTTCTTGCTGCTCCCAGGCAGGGCAGAAGGTAGTGTATGAAAGTTCTTACCTGATGGAGTTCCTTGTCTGAAGATAGAGAATGGTCTCAGTCTTTTCAGAGCAGTACACACAGTTTATACCTCTGCTCCACTGCTATTTCAGTCACCCCCTCACACAATTTTCTATGCCTAGGCATCCCACCTGCCTTGTACCAACCACACAACAGAGACACAGGTCATAGCTTAGGAATGATTCTTGCAGTGCACTTTTGGATTTTCCCAACTTCATAGTTTAGCTGTGGGCCAGTTTATCAGCCAGAACAGATAAGCCTTTGGAAGCACTTTAGGAGGGTTTGGTAAAAGGACTGTGGACAGAGTAGGGCAGGGTGAGGACAAAACATAGTGAGGTTTCCAGATACTCACCCCATCCCCTGAAAGGGACAGGAGCTGGAGTAGTGTACTATTGTTAAAGACAGGCCCCGGGATATGTGTGGTGGCTATGATGAACTAGCTAGAGCAGTGGCCAGGCAGGCACGTGTATGTTAAATTATGTCCCAATTATTTATTTATTTTTTGTTCAAACCACTGGTATCTATGAAAGTGACTTTACTTGGGAGCAGGGACTTTGCAGATGTAATGAAGTGAAGAGAACAGCATACTGGATTAGGGCAGTCTCTTGTCAAATGTAACTGGAATCCTTATAAGAAAAGAAAGAGACAGACTGAAGACTCAGAACAACACATTCAGATGAAGGTGGAGATTGGAGCAACACATCTACAAAACAGCAAGCAACACCAAGGATTGAAAGAAGCACCAGAAGCTAGGAGAGGGGCATGGGACAGGCCTTGTCTCAGAGCCTTAATAGGAGCCAACAATCATGACATATTGACTTCAAATTTCTCTTTCCCAAAGCTGTGACAGAATAAATTTCTGTTGGTTTAAGTGATCCAAGGCTGTGATGATTTATAGCAGCAGCTCTAGGAAACTAATACAGGAAGGGGAATAAAACTTCCTCTGCTCCTGCCTTCTCTCATGATGGTACCTATTATTGGACAGAACCAACTAGCAGCCAGAGAGCAAGGCCATCCCAGGAGGTGTGGTGCCTACAGGTCAACTGCTGGGATAGAGGATAGAGAAACGGGGGCTGGTGGCAGGTACTGGCTTCCATTTTCTTCAAGTTCAGATCCAGAGGTGGGAAGGGATCAGCCCTGGAGGCACTGGGGAATGTGTTGCTTTGGCCCCTATTTTCTGCCCTTTATATCTGGTTCTGTTTTGAGCACAAGCAACCTGGGAACACAGCTGGTCCTTCAAAACAATGTCTTGGATCAGAAGTCGACCTTCCTTGGAGAACAGTGTGATAAATTGGTTAGAAGTGTTGTGTATAGGCTGGGAAAGAAGGTAATACACAAATTAAAAGACTGGGGAACTATAGACATAAAAAGCTGTTCAGCCTCATTTATAAGTGGACCAGTTCAAGAAAACATAATGCAAGGATGAATCAACTGCTACCGTTTAAGTGGGCATACATGGAAGAGATGGCTTTTGAAGGTGGGGCATGTTAAGCTACTGTCATTGTAACAAATACTTCTGATCGTCAACTTAGGGAGAGAAAAGATGTATTTTGGCTCACAGATTTGGAGGTGTCTGTCCATGATTGGTTGACCTTGTTGCTTTTGGGCCTCTGGTATGTGTGTATGTGTGCTGGGGGTGAAATGAAGGTAATAGTTCATGGTGGAGGTGTGAGGCACCTCATGGCCAGGTGCAAAAGAGGAAGAGACCAAGGTTGCACAGTCCTCTTTGAGTGTGCCCTTCCAGTGGACCCCAAAACTCCCACAGGACCCACCATCAGAGTCCCACCATCTTCTGATAGAGTCAGCCTGAGGACCGAGTCTTTAATACATGGGCCTTTGAGGAGCAATGTGGATCCAGATGATAGAGCAGAAAAATGGTTTTCCCTTCACTGCTGCTTGCAGGGCAGGCACCCAGGATGTGTTTATGATTTTCTTTCTTTAGCCTCGACTCCTCCCCACCTGGTCTTTTAAAGACCTGGACACTGAAGACCCAGGGCCCAGCACTGGTGGCCAGTGTGTACAGTGTTCTCTGCACAGATCTTCAGCTGTATGGATGGAAATCCTAGGAGTGTTCATATTCAGCATACTCAGCTGTACATGTACCTGTGGTAGAACTAGCGCTACCATGAGAAATTTGACTGATTAAATCTCACTGGTCCTAAAGGAAGTGGAAGGGGAGCATGGGGACTGATAGCTAAGACAACTGTAAAAGACCTGCACCTTCTTATGAATGTATTATCACTGTGATCCCACAGGGAAAGCAGACAGAAGTTTGCCAAGAGTAGCTGCAGTGGATGCGCTGCCTGTATTGCCTCAGATGCTTTCACCATTTCTACCTGTGCCAGCTGATGGCTGTTTCCACCAGGCTACTGGAAACTGCTCTGTCCCTGCACACAGCCAGCTGGAAGTGCCCATGAATTGACCTCACCCAGGGGCTCAGGGTGTCAGCCTGTAACCAACAGCTGCTAAGTGTTTGGGCAAGGGCCTCCCAGCTCCCTGGCTAGAACTCTGAGCCATAATTTATGTCATTTCTCAGTTTCCCCATGTTGTTCTTCCTACTGTTACAGGTGGCTTAATATCATACCCTTCACTTGCTGCCTTAATCTTCCAGACTGCCTGCCTTCTTTTACCTCTATTCTTGCACCTCTCTGTGAGTGCTTTTTCTGTAATACTTGGTTTGGGATCTACTTCTGGGGCAATCCAAATTAGGGCATGAGGCAAGCTTGGAAAACCCGTGGTTTTAAGACACTGTATCTTCTGGGGGCCGGGGATTGGTCTAATCTTTTACACTTGCTATTTGCTTTTGCATGTTGAGGTTAGGAGTAAGCTATCAGCAGCTGGATAACTCACTCATAACCTCAACATAATGCGCACATGTGTCTAGCACATATTGAGTGCCATGTACTTACAGAAACTAACTCATTAAACCCTCACAGAAAGTGCAGGAGGTAAGTATTATTACTTCCATATCACAGAGGAAGAGGCAGGCTCAAATGAAGATACAGGGCTAGTCAGGGGCTCCAACCCTAATCTTGTTACTTATAAGTATGCCTTTCCCACTGCATATTTATACTTTCTGAGATATACTTTTTATTTCTACTTTGTAAAATATTCTCATGAGAATTTGCAGTTTAGAAACTGAGTCTTTTGTGGGGATTTTTTGCTCCCCCCACCCCCACAGAAGTGTAGGGAGGAAAAAGAAGGTAAAAAGAAGTGAAGGGCCATGTGACAAAATTATGGGATAAATAAAGAGTGGTTAAAGGAAAGTAGGTTCTAACTTTTACATGGCAGTTTGGGGGTGTTAGCTGTGAGCATGGGTCATGCACTGTGTGGACAGGATTTGGCAACCCTGGGCTTTGGGAAGAGGATTAAAGGACACCCTTTTAGAAGTTAAATAAAGATCTCCTCAAAACTTCCTCCATCTCATACATCTGGGCAACCTTGGAAGTCTGGGGTCACTGGAGAAGAGTCCAGGAGTATGGTACTAATACCCGAGCCACCACTGGGCACTGACAGAGGACACTGAAACAGGTCTCTCTTGGCCTGGAGGTTTCATCCTGCGGAGTCATCAGGACTGCTGGTATCTTCCTGATGCTGCTGGGAAGGGAGACCCCAAAAGAACTGTAGCAAAGGTTGTCAGGTGTAAGTTTTTAACAGTTATTAAGTACTGTAATGATCTTCACTTGACTATACCAGAAAATGGAGAACTGAGAGATTAGGTAACTTTCCAGGATAATAAAGGACAGTGGTGGCAAACCTATGGCACACATGCCAAAGCAGGCTGTTTGTTATCATTGAAAACTCTAAAAGGTTCACCATCACTGATACAGGAAGTAAGGGAGCTGGATTTCAAACACAGCACCTGTACCCTTTTAAACATTTATTTCATTTTTGTTTTTTTGAGACAGGGTCTTGCTATGTAGTTCAGGCTAGCCTTGAACTCCTGGCAATCCTCCTGCCTCAGCCTCCCAAGTGATGGGATTACAGGTATGTACTACCATGCCAGGCTGCAGCACCTGGACCCTGAACCACCTTACTAACTACAACACCATCCTGTACCCTTGATAGAATGGCACCTACTCTACTGTTTTTTGTTAAATGTTATTACCATTCTTCTGATATGTCTTTTGCTTTGTGTAAATTAACATAAAAATAGCCATAAAGGCTCATGGGGATATGGATGGTCAGGTAAGTAGACAAAGTAGGCAAAGGGCACGTAAAATTCCCATTCTTTTTCTTTATTTTAAAGAAAATAAAAATAAACAATAAACACAATGCTTTAAAGTTTCAAAACAAGGTTGTAGGAGAGTAACAATGGTTGGTACATTGTACATTGTTATCTTCAAAGTAGTTGCTCATATTAAAAATATTGATCATTGTGTCTGCTGGTGCTGGGCTGAACCCTGGACTTCTTCAGGAACCCTAGTGAGTCACTGCTGTGACTCGCTGACCAGTGTGTGAGGCAGGTGGAACCCTGGGCACTCGCTGGGGCCTTGGTAGCCATGTACCGCACCCCTATCATGTCTGCAGGAGCTGGGCTGAACCCCAGGCATCTTTAGGAACCCCGGTGAGCCATTCCTGTTCCTTTCCCACTAGTGTATGGGGCACATAGAGCCACGGACAACTTCTGAGGCCTTGGTGGTCACTCCCAGAACCCTGCACCCCTCCTGGGAGCCCAGCTGAAACCTAGACAGTCAGTGGCTTTGGGGAGTCCAGCCTTACCCCTCCCCTGCCAGTGTGGGAAGCAGGCTCTGTCCTGGGCAACATCTGAAGCCTTGGTAACCATGACCTACATCCCCTCAACTCTTGTGGAAGCTAGGCTGAATCCCAGACAGCTTTGAGAACTCCATTGAGCCTCTCCTGCCCCTCACTGACTTGCCTGGGAGCCAACTAAATACAGGAAAGTTTGGGGAGCATCTGGGACACTACCTTACCACCACTCACCAGTACAGGAGCTGCACTGAACACTGAGGATCTTCAGACACTCACCCTGCCACTTACACACAATCAGGAGAGTGAGGCTGGGCTCAAAGGACCCTCTGGACCTTCAAAAATGACAAAATGAAGGAGCAAAATGCAATCCCAGACCTCCACACAACCCAGAACAAGTCCAGGAGACAACAACATAGAAGAGCCTAGAAGTCATAAACCTGAAATTTCTGAAATGATAGCAACTGAAGTAAAGAAACAACTCCATCAGGCCATAGAAGACATCAGATCAGAAATAACCTCTCAGGTAGAAAAAGAAATAACAATAATAAAACAACTGTTCAGAATATCCAAAGATGACATTGATAAGAAAATAGAAGAGCATAGACAACTCATGGAAACCTTGAGTGAACAATATAGAAAAGATCTAGAATGTATGAAACAGATTCAGATAGATATCCAGGAAATTAAAAATTCCATTGAAAGCTGGCAAAACCTCCTGAAGGAAGCTGAACAGAGACTTTCAGACCTTGAAGACAGCATTGCCACTAATGAATGAGAAAGGAGAGATCTCTTAAAAAAAACCCAAAGAACCAGGAAATAACAATTCAACAACTGCAAAATGATGCAAAGAAAAACAATGTCAGATTAATAGGTATCAGTGAAACAGCAGGTGTCAACACAAATCACATAAAAAGACTATTTGCAGAAATAATAGCAGAAAATTTCCCAGGCATGGAAAAAGAATCAGACATCCAGATAAGTGAAGCATACAGAACTCCAGTTAATCATAACCAAAATAAATCTACACCCAGACATATAGTGATCAAGATCCCAGAAACTCAACAAAAGCTAAATATTAAAAGCTGTTAGAGAAAAGAAACAGATCACCTATAAAGGAAAGCCGATCAGAATCATGGAGATTTCTCAACATAAACCATCAAGTCAAGAAGAGCTTGGAGTGAAATATTTCAGATCCTGAAAGAAAACAACTCCCAACCCAGACTGATGTACTCTGCAAAACTATCCTTCAAATTTAATGGAGAAATAAAATATTTTCACTATAAAGAACAAGTGAAGAAATTTACGAGCACCAAACCAATCCTACAAAGAGTACTAAAAGATACTCTAGAAAGATAAAACAGACCACACCTTCAAGAACAACAACAGAAAGGAATCACCAAGCAGAGCAAACAATTAAACAGAGAGAGAAAGGAGGATCCAACAACAAGAAAGTACCATCACAAAGATAAGCCAGTACGTATCACTTATAACCATCAATGTAAACAATCTCAATGCACCAACCAAAAAAAGCAGAGTAGCAGGGTAGATCAAGAAACAAAATCCAACCATATGCTGTATACAAGAAATGCATTTTACTCAAAAGGAAATTGATAGACTGAAAATTAAAGGATGGAAAACAATACTCCATGCGACAGGAACTCAGAAAAAAGCGGGTGTAGCTATTCTGTTTGCAGACAATGTGAACTTCAAACCAAGAAAATCAAAAGAGATAAAGAAGGTCACCACACACTAGTTAGGAGGAAATTGCAACAGGAAGACATAGCAATCATAAACATCTATGCACCAAATACAGGAGCACCCACCTATACAAAACAAGCTTTAACAGACATGAGAAATGAAATAAGCAGCAACACAGTCATAACAGGGTACTTTAACACACCATTGTCACAAAGAGATCAACTAGAAAAAAAAATAAGCAAATAAATAACAGCACTTAACCAAATTTATGAACATATGGACTTAGTAGACCTTTATGGAGTGTTCCACCCAACAGCATCAGAATACACATCCTTCTCAGCTGCATGTGGGACATTCTCTAAAATAGACCATATACTAGTGCATAGAATATGCTTAAGTAAATGCAAAGGAATTGAAATTATCCCA
>NW_004955508.1:4894094-4895345 GCF_000276665.1 Chinchilla lanigera
CAAAAATCAATAGCATTCCTATACACAAGCAAGAAACAGACTGAGAGACAAATGAGGGAAACCACACCTTTCACAATACAATCTAAAGAGATGAAATAGTTAGGAATCAATGTTCTTGCTTTGGTTTGTTTATGTTTGTGATGCTGGCATGCTGCTATTGTTCTTTTTTTTTTTCTCTCATTTACTGTTCTCTTTAAAATAAAATTAAAAAATTTTATCAAACAATATAGGCATAAACCTTTTTTCAATGAACTAATAGCAATTAGTAGTATAGTTATCTTAACTATCTTGCATATATATATATAATATACATATTTATTTATTTTTCCTTTCCCCTTCCTTCTTTTCTCCTTTCCCCCTTTCCAGTTCCTCTTTCCTTTTGAACAATTTCTTCTCATTTCACAATATCTATTGTAAATTTTGGGCCTTATTTACTCTTTCAGCTTCTTACACCAGGGAGACAATATAATGTTTACATGCCCAAGACTGACTTATTTCACTTATGAGTATGGACTCAAGTTGCATACATTTCCCTATAAATGTTTCAAGTTTATCCTTCTGTATAGCTGAGTAGTACTCTATTGTATAAAAATACCAAATCTTTTTTATCCATTCCCTTGTTGATTGGCATTTGGGCTGTTTCCAAGATTTAGCTATGACAAATTGTGCTGCTATAAACATAAGTGCACATATATCGCTGTAGTATGACATTTTAAATTCTTCTGGGGAAAATACTTGGAAGGGGAATAGCTGGGTTGAATGGGACCTCTAATTCTAGTTTTGTGAGGAATCTCCACACCGATTTCAAAGCAGTTGCACCAGTCTACATTGGCACCAACAGTGGAGAAGTCTTCCTTTTTCCCCATAGCCCCTCCAGCATTTGTTATTTGTTGATTGCTTGATGACAGCCATTCTTACTGGAGTGAGATGGAATCTGAGTGTTATTGTAATTTGCTTATCACAAATGACCAATGATGTTGAACATTTTTTCATGTATTTATTTTCTATTTGTGTTTCTTCATCTGAGAAGTGTGTGTTCATCTCAAATCCTCATTTTTGGATTGGGTCTTTGAATTTGGGGGGCAGGGCTGATTGTTTTTTTCAATTCTTTATACAGCCACCCCTCACTATATCACGGTTCACTTATTGTGGCTTCACTGTATTGTTGGTTTTAAAAAATATATATCTAATTCTGTATTGCAGAGTTTTCACTATATCACGGGATTTTGTGGTATATAGGTATTTATATAA
>NW_004955508.1:4896582-4897851 GCF_000276665.1 Chinchilla lanigera
ATGTGATTTTTGTCTTTGGCTCTGTGATATGGTGTATTACATTTATTGATTTGTGTATATAGAAGCATCCCTGTATTCCTAGGATAGATCCCACCTGGTCATGTTGTATAATCTTGATGATTTGTTGAATTTTGTTTGCTAGTATCTTATTGAGGAGTTTTGCATCTATGTTCATTAGGGAGTCTGGTCCATAGTTCTCTTTTTTGGTTGGGTCTTTCTCTGGTTTTAGTATCAGGGTAATACTTGCCTCCAGGAATGAGTTAGGGAGTATTACTTCCCTTTCAATTTCATCAAGAGTTTGAAGAGTATTGGCATTAAATCTTCTCTAAATTTCTTGTAGAATTTAGTAGTGAATCCATCAGGACCTGGGCTTTTCTCTGCTGTTAAGTTTTTAATTATGTTTTCAATTTCATTGACTGATATTGGGCTATTCAGTATTATATTTTTTGATTCAGCTTTGATAATTCATATGTATCTAGGAATCTGTAATTTCTCCTGTGTTTTCTATTCTAGGAGAGAAAAGATTTTTGAAGTAAGTATTGATGATCTGATTTTCACAGGATCTCTAGTGATTTTATCCTTTTAATTCCTCAGTGCATGAATTTCAACCTCTTCTTTGCATTTTTTGATAAGGTAGGCTATCAGTTTATCAATTTTATTTATGCTTTGAAAGAACCAACTCTTGAATTCATTAATTCTTTGTATTGTTGTTTTGGTCTCCATTGTGTTCATTTCTGCTTTGATCTTTATAATGTCCTCCCATGTATGGGCTTTAGGTTTGTCTTGCTCTTCCTTTTCTAGATGCTTTAGGTGTAACACAGGTTATTTGTGCTCATTCTGCTTTTCTGATGTGAGAATTCACCACTATAAATGTCCTCCTTCAAACCGCTCTCATTGCGTCCCATAAGTTCTGATACGTTCTATCTACATTCTCATTTAGTTATAAGTACTGTTTTATTTCTTTCTTTATTTAATCTGTGACTCATTGGTTGTTTGGGAGGGTATTATTTAATTTCCATGTGTTTATAGAGTTTTTGAAGTTTCTTTTGCCATTAATTTCTAATTTCATTGCACTATGGTCATATAATATGCATGAGATAATTTCAATTCCTTTGCATTTACTTAAGCTTGTTCTGTGGGCTAGTATATGGTCTATTTTAGGGAATGTTCTATGTGCAGCTGAGAAGAATGTGTATTCTGATGATGTTGGATAGAACAGCCTGAAAATATCTACTAAGTCCATTTGTTCACAGGTTTGGTTCAGTTCTG
>NW_004955508.1:4898806-4900517 GCF_000276665.1 Chinchilla lanigera
GTAGCACTAACACCCATAATCCCAGCATTGGACCATAAGTCAATCAAAAATTCTAGAAGCCTGCACTATGACTGCATGAGGCTTTGGGGCGGGGGGTATCTAGACACAAACCATAACAGTCTTGGAAGTATTTTATTTCTCCATTAATTTTGAAAGATAGTTTTGCAGGGTACATCAATCTAGGTTGGAAGTTGTTTTCTGTCAGGACTCAAAATACTTCACTCCAAGCTCTTCTTGACTTAAGGGTTTGGGTTGAGAAGTCTGCTATGATTCTTATTGGCTTTCCTTTACAGGTGATCTGTTTCTTTTCTCTAGCAGATTTTAATATGCTGTTCTTGCACTGAATTTCTGGAATCTTGATTATTACATGTCTTGGTGTAGTTTTATTTTGGTCATGAATGTTTGAAGTTCTATGTGCTTCATTTATTTGTATGTCAAATTCTTTGTCCATGCTTAGGAAGTTTTCTGCCATTATTCCTGTGAAGAGTTTTTTTTTTTAATGGAACTTGTACTGTCTCCAGGTTTCTCATTGACCCCAATCAATCTTATGTTATTCTTCTTTGCTTCATCTTGTAGCTTTTGGATTGATTTTTCATGATCTCTTGCTATTTTTAAGGTAGCTTTCCTTTCCTGACCACTAGCTGGAATTCTTTCTTCAAGATCTTCAATTCTTTCTATCCTCTCATTCAATCTGTTGCATATATTTACAGTGTAGGTTTTAATCTCTTGGATTTCTGTCTGAATGTGTTTCATGAGCTCCATTTCTTTTCTATGTCAGGCATTTTTGTTTACATCATTTTTCTAAGGTCACCTATTATTTTATCTGTGTTTACTCTAATATCTTTGGTTTTAAGCAGCATTTCTTTCTGTACCTGAGAGATTATTTTCTCTATAGTGTTTTCCACTTATTTTTCACTTCTGTTGCTATCATTTCAGAAAATTCCAGTGTTAGACTTCCAATTTCATCTATCTCCTTGAGTTCCAGGCTTGTCCTGTGTGGATTGGGGGCCTGGGGTTGCATTTTGCTTCTGCATCTTGCCATTTTCTATTTTTTTTAATTTCATTTGTTTTCTATGTTGATACTTGCCAATTTTATGTGATATATAGCTTTATTGATAGTATTGAGGTTTCCCTGCAGGATGTCTGTTCTTCAGGGATGTCTTCTAGGTAGATATAGGTGGTTTCTTATAGCTATCCAACAACCCTATCTTCCCAATTTGTAAAGGATGCAAAATTACTATTTTTTTTTTCTTTTTGGTTTTTTCTCTGGTACCGGGAACTGAACTCATGACCTTGCTCTTGCCAGGCAGGCGCTTTTGCCACTGAGCTAAATCCCCAGCCCCGCAAAATTACTATTTAGCTCAGCTCCTAATCCTTTGGTACTGGGCTGTGGTGATGACTATGACCTCATACAATCAGTGTTTTCATACAGGGGAGAAAAACTGTTTAAAACATGTATGATATCCTGGCTAAAGTAGTACAGTTAGCAATAACAATAGTTTCAAGTACAATTTAACTAGTGATTTATAGTAACCATTAACCTGCTACCTCTGACCACAGGAACAAATTCTAAAATTATATAACAAAATCAATCATGTACTGTATGCCATGATTTTCCCTTTAGTTGGGTGATTTTACCCTTCTGCAGAGGACAGGGAGGTTAACATGTGTAGGGTACAGGCTAAAGTGATGAGTGAGGTTAAAAATAGTA
>NW_004955508.1:4903182-4936211 GCF_000276665.1 Chinchilla lanigera
ACCCAGGAGCGCTGCAGCTCCCGGAGAACTGGCTGCCTGGGCGCAAGGCGCGGGGGGCTGGGGGAGCCTGCTCGGCCGGCTCCGAGCAGTCTGCTGTGATTCTTATTGGCTTTCCTTTATAGGTGATCTGTTTCTTTTCTCTAGCAGATTTTAATATGCTGTTCTTGCACTGAATTTCTGGAATCTTGATTATTATATGTCTTGGTTTAGTTTTATTTTGGTCATGAATGTTTGAAGTTCTATGTGCTTCATTTATTTGTATGTCAAATTCTTTATCCATGCTTGGGAAGTTTTCTGCCATTATTCCTGTGAAGAGTTTTTTTTTTTTTTTTAATGGTACTTGTACTGTTTCCAGGTTTCTCATTGACCCCAATCAATCTTATGTTATTCTTCCTTGCTTCATCTTGTAGCTGTTGGATTGATTTTTCATTGTCTCTTGCTATTTTTAAGGTAGCTTTCTTTTCCTGACCACTAGCTGGAATTCCTTCTTTAAGATCTTCAACTTTTTCTATCCTCTCATTGAATCTGTTGCATATATTTACAGTATAGGTTTTAATCTCTTGGATTTCTGTCTGAATGTGTTTCATGAGTTCCATTTCTTTTCTATGTTAGGCATTTTTGTTTACATCATTTTTCTAAGCTCATCTATTATTTTATCTGTGTTTACTCTAATATCTTTGATTTTTAAGCAGCATTTCTTTCTGTACCTGAGAGATTATTTTCTCTATAGTAGTTCCACTTATTTTTCACTTCTGTTGCTATCATTTCAGAAAATTCCAGTGTTTGATTTCCAATTTCATCTATCTCCTTGAGTTCCAGGCTTGTTCTGTGTGGGCTGGGGGCCTGGGCTTGCATTTTGCTTCTGCATCTTGTCATTTTCTTTTTTTCTTTTATTTGTTTTCTATGTTGATACTTGCCAATTTTATGTGATATATAGCTTTACTGATAGTATTAAGGTTTCTCTACAGGATATCTGTTCTTCAGGGATGTCTTCTAGATAGATATAGGTGGTTTCATATAGCTACCCAACAACCCTATCTTCCCAATCTGTAAAGGATGCAAAATTACTATTTAGCTCAGCTCCTAATCCCTTGGTACTGGGCTGTGGTGATGATTATGACCTCATACAATCAGTGTTTTTGTACAGGGGAGAAAACTGTTTATAACAAGTATGATATCCTGGCTAAAGTAGTATAATTAGTAATAACAATAGTTTCAAGTACAATTTAAGTAGTGATAAATTATGGTAACCATTAACCTGTTACCTCTGACCACAGGAGCAAACTCTAAAATTATATAACAAAATCAGTCATGTACTGTGCACTTGTATGCCATGATTTTCCCTTTAGTTGGGTGATTTTACCCTTCTGCAGAGGACAGGGAGGTTAAGATGTGTAGGGTACAGGCTAAAGTGATGAGTGAGGTTAAAAATAGTAGAGTCAAAGCTGGAGATTACAGTATAATCACTTGAGTTTTGGGAAACTGGAGGACAAAGGAGAGAAAGAATGAAACAGAATATGAAGAAATAATCAGAAAAGACAGAGACAATGTTTACTGACTTGCAAGTTTAAATTCAAGAAGTAGCTGAAGAAAGGGAAAGAAGATCTATAAAAGAAAATGAACAGGAAAGGTAAGAAACCTCAACAGTGAAAAAAAGAAGGAAGAAAGAGAAAGAAAAAAAAACAAAAGAAGAAAAGAGAGAAAAAGAAGACCAGAGAAAGACAGGAGAAAAAAAAGAAGAAAACTTCCAAATCCAAAAATAACTACATAATACAAAACAAAACAGGATGACTTCCAACCAGACAGTAAAGGGAGAGCCAATCAGACAAACAAGAGAGAAGAAAGTAGTGAAATACTTCTGGTGTTTACATTTTGTGATAGTGCTCATATTTAATTCCAGAAACTTGCTGGGTATGGAGCTGATCTTGGCCTCTGGATGTGGGGAGTGGGACTGGTCTTCTGTTGGTAGAGTTCAGAATCCAACTGCTGGCTCCTTGCTGCTGTGTCAGACAATTTCACATTGCTAGTCTTGCTAATTACTCTGCCCTCCAAAGGTGTATGTGTGCCCTTGCACCTGGGGTCTGGCTGTTGTTTTGAGTCTGGCTATTGTTCTCAGGTCTTGTGGTTCCCCTCAGTCCATCTGCCAAAGATGTGTCCTTACACTCCTCTTCTAGGTCCCTGGAGACAATGGAGGAAGCACAGAGTACAAACTCACACTCCTTTGGCAGACCTTGCTGTTCTAGACATCCTCATTCTTCTTAATCAAGGAATTCCATATTCATATCCATCAGTTTTCCTTAAGATGTTACTGGGGATGAGGGGAGGTGTTTAGGAAACACGATGTAGTGGGACATAACCGGGGTTTCCACTGTAATATTGAGGGGATTGCAGAGTGGAGATGGATTCTGTATGTGTGTGGATGGGGGTGGTGAAGCGTCAGAAGGTGGCCTTTGGAAGAGCAGGTGATCATGTCATTTGTCCTAGGGACTAAGGAACATAGAGTGAGAGAAGCTGGTAGATTTCAGAGATTTTTGGGAGGTGATGTTTCAAACCCAATACTTGCTTTTAAATACTACTCATTACCTTGATGTCTATTTTGTGCTCTTGCTTTTAATTTCAAGCCCTCAGGCTTCAAGTAATGCTTCTCCGGAGTGGAGTAGGAGGAAGATTTGTCCCAGTTCCTCAGAGTTAATTGTTTCAGACTTCATTATACACTGTGCAGAGTTCTCCCTGACACCAAGTCTTTCTATCATTCTTGGGGACTTCAGCATCCTTGTGGCTGCCAATTCTGTGCTCTGCCTGCAGGGTGTTGGTCCCTATAATGCAAGAAGCTTTTGTTTCCTCTCTGAATCAGCTGTCTAGTGCACTGGTCATACCAGTTGTCACTTGGATCTCGTCCATACTCACCACCCCCTCACATCTTTCTGTCACTCTTCTTGGGTTCTTCTCACAGGACAGCTCCTTGTCTCCACTGAGTTCTAATTCTATGACCTTTCTATCTTTTTTTTTTTTTTTGCTTTTAAATTTTCTTCCCACTCTATTCCTGAGCTGGGGAATCTATCAGTTTGATCTCTTTCTTTCCAACACCTTCCTTCCCTTTGTCTAATTTCTCCTTCAGTCTACCCACATATCTTTACCCCCCTCACCACACTGGAACTATTTGTCTGAGCACCTTCTCATCCTTGTAGCCTGGGATGCTTGCTGAGTGCTGCTGGGCATGATGACTTAGCTTTGCTGATAGGGCACCAGACACTACTCATGGTCTGAGACCCCAGGTACATGTTCAGTTCTGCACAGAAAGAACATGTCTCCTGGACAGGGCCCTCCTATGTTCTTCTTGAAAGATCTCTTCAAATTTTTTCCTTCTCTTTGAGCCTTCTCTCTTCACCACTGGAGCCTTGCACTGAGCGGAGAAAGTAGGTGCTCAGTAGGAGATTCATGTCCCAACTTCCAAAAGTACCTGCACTCTGTCCAAGTTTTGCTTCCTTCTTTCAGTCTCACAGGAAAATGTCCTTTTCATGTGCATGGCCACTTACTACAGGTGAGTGTTTTCTGCTCCTTGTGTTTGCATAGTCTCTTTCTGCTAACACCATTCATTCTTCTCACCTTGGAAGGGTCCTTTGATTGCCCTCTATTCCTTCTAGTTTTGTTAGCTGGACAAGACTTCTTTTAAATTCCTCCATCTTCATGGTACCAGTTCCTGTGTATTGTGCTGTTTTGATCTTAAGGCATATGGCCAGTGGGGGCCAGGGCTGGGGTGAGAACCATGCCTTTCCAGCTCTCTATATTACTGGTGCACCCAGTTAGTCCCTGCTCCAAATTTCCACCCAATGTATCTTCAAAACCTTGGCACCTGCAGAGAAATTGAGTTTTCTAAATTGTCATTAACACTGACCTTTTCAAAAAAAGTCCAGAAAGACACAAAGAGGATTTGTCTCTCAATTTCAACCCTGTAAACGTCAGCTGGAGAATTGCATTCAAGGAGCTTGTTCTTCCTAAGCCTATTACAGAAATAATACAGCTACATAATTGTAAGAGGAAAATGAAATTTTATTCTCTATCTGTGTTGGCCTTGAGGCTAAACAGAAGCACATAGAAAATTCTCTACTTAGGAAAAATAACCAGAACCTCCCCAAATGCTATGTAATTTCATTGTGAGGGTCTTTGGAAAAAATAGCCTATTTATCTTAAGCTCCTAAAGAAATGTCTTCATGGAGAGATTATGCTATTGAAATCTATTTTAAGGAATTAGTTAAAGAATATTGGGTTTTTACCACCCATTAATCAGATTTCATTTGATGTTACTTTGGTTTCTCTTTAGTTATGGGTAATTATTTTAAGATAGCTGATCGCTTGCTACACAGGATTGGATTTTTATGTTATATAAACATTTCAAATGAGCTGTTGGCTTTAGGGCTGTTGGGGAGGTCTGGGACAGCTCCCCGAGGCAAACTGCTTTAAAGTCGATTGGGCTTGGCCTGGGCTGTGACAGAGAAGAATGAAAATGGTGTGGCTCAGGGGGTTTGGCTCCTAGGCAGATGATTCTTCACACATGGTGGGGATTTTAAAGGTAGTAGCAGATTGGACTGAATCTCTGGAGATAGTTGGAGGACCAGACTACTCTGGGAGAGACCCAAGGCCACACAGCTTGCTGGAGAGGCACACTGGGCTCTGTCCCACAGCACCAGCTCTTTTGTCCTCTCCATCGCTTCCTCTTGCCCAGGGACCCAGAGATAGTCATGACAAGAAGAAAGATCCTTTCATACCCCAACGTTTTTCTCTGGGAGAAATGATACCCCTCATTTCCCCAAAGTCAAATATCAAGGCAGATTGGAGGGTAAACAGACAAGGGCATGGTGGCATGTACAGGGAGACCCACAAGGCGTAGACAGGTGACCTACCATCAATCTGATCTCAGGTACAGGTGGTCGGGAACCTCGAACAAGGCATGTAAGTGCTCCAAGTCTCTGTTTTCTCACCTGTGCTGTGGGAGAAACAGGCATGGTTGCCCCTTAGAGGGTTGTCATGAGGTACCAATGAGGTGCTGTACATTGAGTTCAGCCCAGGTGCGGTCCCTCATGGGCACTCAGCACATGCTATTATCAGTATTTGTTAAATGAACCAATAGCCTCCATCTCAGATCTGTTTGTTGTGATGATTCAATGACTAATTTAAAGAAGGTTCTTAATTCAGTATCAACCAGCTCTACCAGTTTGGATCTTAAAAGTCCCCAGTGGCCCATGTGTTGAAAGCTTGGCCCATAGCTGATGGAGCTACTGAGAGGAGCAGAGCCTCTCAAAGGTGAGGCTTAGTGGAAGAAAGTTAGGTCACTGGAGGTCTGCCCTAAAGGGGAGAGCCCTGTCCTCTCTTTGCTTCCTGGCTACAAGCGATGAGCAGCTTTGTGCTGCAGTGTACTCCCTGCTATGGTGCTCTGCACTAACAGAGGTTCAAAGTGATGGGACCATGTGACAATAGACTGAAGCCATGAACCAAAGTAAATTTTTCCTCCTTTTTAGTTGTTTATCTCAGTTTTTTTAAAAAAATCACTGCAACAGAAATTGGACTAATGTAATAAAGTAACCATTAGGGTTAAGTGTCAGTAATTTTGTCTGGAAGATATTTGACCAAGTCCTTCCCCGCCTTCCCGAGCTCATTTCCACCCACTCTCCTCCTTGCTCATGGTGCTCCAGCCACACTGGCCTCTGTGAATCCCCCCTAACTCTCCAAGTTCACCCCTCTGATGTGTCCCTTACATCTGCTTTTGGTGTCTCTGCTTCATCACTCAGGGCTCGAGTCTAAAGTCATCTGCAGAGAGGCCACTTAGGCTACAGAGTCTGCTGCCATCCTGCCCCACTTTGGCCCCTTCTTGGCCATTGTCTTTGTTCTGTGGAGCATGAAGTATTGATTCATTATCTCTGTCATTCAAGTGGACTGGAAATTCCATGAGAACAGGGACCTCCCTTGTCCACTCCTGTCCCCTAGGGCACAGGATAATACCTCACACAGATTAGATGCTCAGAATTACCTGTTTTCACCATCACTCTGTTGAGTTACCATTGGGAGCCCCCTCATCCATTTTAGAGTCAATATCTTAGGGCCTTGGGAATGTTCATTATTTCTTGGAGTAAGCCACCTAAAAAAACTCATAGCACTAGGCATTAAGAATGAGCAAGGGAAGAAACCTGAAAGAGTAAAGAAGCTGAATTTACAAGTAGGATTTGGGCAACTGGGCTGGATAGATGAGGAAGCTCTGTCTTCCAGAAGTGAGGTAATGGCAGAAAAATCTGTGTGAGTTCCCTACTACTCAGAGAGAGAGGTGAGGAAGACTCTCACTTCCTGACAGTTGAGTGCTATGCAGACTGCTGCACATAGTAGGACCATGGGATGACCTGTGGCTGGGGGTCCAGCTCCCAGGGAAGGAGGAGGAGATATGCAAAGGCTCACATGGAGTTGTGAAAGGGCAGTTCTTGGGCTCCAACGGTGTCTCAGTCTAGAAGGTATGGATGGCTTTGGGGATAACACAGTGGGTGTAGGAGAGACGGGAGAGAAGGGAGATAGTTTTTAAAGTGGCCAGAATTGATCAAAGCAGAGGATTCAGGGGAGAGAAGATGGGTCTCAGCATATAACCAGTGTAAGAAATCAGTCACTCCATCACTCACTCTGTCCATCCACCCATCCATCCATCCAAACACAGTATTCTTTTTCTGGCTCCCCTTTTTCCTTCCTCCATTTTTCTTTCCGTATTTCCTTTTGCCCTCCTTCTATCTATCATTCAGGCTAAGAACTGTAAAGAAATGGGAGAAATTACTTGCTGGTTGTTGGAGGCAGAAGGAAGTGCTCAATGAACTCACTGTCACATTGGGGAGGAGACAACCAGGATTAAGCTGGAACATGAGGAATGTCTCTAAAATTTTTTTTTTAAAATGTTCTTCCTCGGGCCAAAAAATATTGGTAAGTTCACGGTACTGGACATTGATTTTATTGAACAGTGATGGTCAGCAGCCACACCTCTGCAGCCTGGGGGAGCTTTGTGAGCCCACACTCTGGATACAGAGGTGCACACTCTGAAATCCCTGGCTGGCTCTTACCCATGGCTCAGGTGATGGAGTCAGGTCCAGAGTCAGAAGCAAGATGCTGCATTGTGGGCAACAAGAGCAAGACAGGAGGCATTATAATTTTGCACTTCAAGTTGTACTACAAAGCCACAGCTATTAAAATAGCATAACGGTAGCACAAGCACAGATTCATTGACCTGTGGAATAGAATAGAGGATGCAGATAAAACCCCAAGAACCTACAGACATCTGACTTTTGACAAAGGCGCCAATAATATATGCTGGAAAAAAGAGTCTGCTAAACAAATGGTGATGGGAAAACTTATTATCCATGTGCAGAAGGATGAATCTAGATTCATATTTCTCATCCTGTACTAAAATAAAAATGTATCAAATACCTATATATACAACAGAAACCCTGAATCTGTTGGAAGAAAAACTTGGTAAAACTATTAAAGACATAAGCATTGGCTAGGAGTTTCTGAACAGAACTCCAGTTGTACAAGAAATAACACCAAGAATAAACAAATGGGATTATATCAAATTAAAAACTTATGTACAGCAAAGGAAACAACCAAAAGAGTAAAGAGACAACAGAATGGGGAAAAATGTCTTCAGCTTCTCTTCAGACAGAGAACTAATATCTAAGTCATATAAAGAACTCAAAAAATTAGACCTCCCATAAAAGATCCAATCAAAAATGGGCACTGAAATGAATAGAAACTTCTCAGACAAAGAAATACAAATGGCCAATAAACAGGTGAAAAAATGTTCAACATAGGGCTGGAGGTGTAGCTCAGTGGTAGAGTGCTTGCCTATCATGCATGAGGCCCTGGGTTCTAACTCTAGCAATGCAAAAAAAAAAAAAAAAAAAAAAAAAAAAAAAAGTTTAGCATCTTGGGCCATTAGAGAATTGCGAATCAAGAGAACCCTGAAATTTCATCTTACTGCAGTAAAATGGCCATTATCAAGGACTCAAAAAACATTAAATGCTGGTGAGGTTGTGGGGAAGAAGGAGCCCTTTAACATTATATACAGGTGGGCATGTAAACTAATACAACCCCTTTGGAAATTAGTGCAGTGATTCCTTGACAGAAGAAAAATAATGGAATGTCTGTGTCACTTTCTTGTTACTGAGACACGGTACTGGACACTTGCAACTTAAAGGAAGAAAGGTTTATCTTGGCTCGCATTTTCCATATGCAGTTGGTAGGCTCCAAAGAAGAAACAGCATGGCAGAGAGGCCTACTAGGGGGCAGCTGCTCATACCATGGCATCCAGGAAGCAGAGTCAAGGGATGAACTGGGAAAGGAGATAGAACATTTTGGGCCATGACCTACCTCTTGTGACCAGGCCCTACCTCCTAACAACAGGTCAGTGATAACACATCTATAGCCTCACCTTCCTAAGTTCCCACTTATGATTGCATGAGACTTTAAGGTCATATCTACCATCTAGATATTAACCATAACATAGATAGTCCATTTAATCCAGCTCTACCTTTCCTGGTTATCTTCATGAGAGAGGAAGTCGTCATACTACAGTATTACATGCACACCCATGTTTATAGCAATATGATTTATAATAGCTAAATCACAGAAGTACCTTTACACCCATCAACAGATGAATGAATGAAGAAAACGTATATATAGATAATGGAGTACTACTGAGTCATAAACAAGGATACATTTTATTGTTTGTAGGAAAATGGATACATTTTGAGACCACGATACTAAGAAAAGTAAGTTAGTCACAAGAGATTAATTATTGCATGGTTTTTCTAACATGGGACCTAAAATTTACATAGTTTGAAGAGTAAAATAAAAGAGCCATTTTAAGAAAGGGGAGGTGGACTTTGTAGAGATAGGAAGGGGACCTGAGGAAGAAGAGAGAGGGGCAGGGTTGTCTCGGTTACTTTTCTCTCACTGCTGAGACAAAATACCCAACACCCCAAATTAAGGGAGGAAAGGTTTATTTAGCTCACAGTTTATGGAGGTTTCAGTCCATAATCAGCTGGGTCCAAGGCAGGGTGGGGTGACACAAGGACAACAATTTAAGGTGGCACAAGACAGCAAAAGCAGCAAGAGCACAAGCAGGGAGACAAGCCTCTTTCCCTACCTTATGTTGCAAGCAGGCTCTCCTGCCCCCAGGGGGAGTGCAGCACTTACACCATCTCCATGCCCTTCTCTTGCACAGGCTTAGGATGAATACAAAGTAAGCACCCTGCCCCCTATTCAGTCACTTAGCGAACCTTCTAAACTTCTCCAATTGACACAGTGAACAACATCCTGGAGCAGGAAGGGCATGTCCTTTTCAGCCCCAGGATGTAGAACTACTGAACCACTTAGCCAAGCCTCTAGACTCCCCAAGTTGACACAATGTATCAACCATAACAATCCACCGCTTGTCAACTTGGCAACCAGATATATTTCTTTAAACTTGTTTCTAGACACAAAGACATTATTCTTATCCTTTCACAACTTGAACTTTATAACACAGGTTTAACAATCCCTAAGAACCAGTATTAAGTCTATCAACATTATATTACATTAGAACCATAACATTTCATCCCCCAAAGACTCATGCACATTGCTTTATGAAAAAGACATTTAGTCCATCTGCAAGAGTTGCCAAAGTCCTAACAGTTTCAGCATTGCTGAAAAGTCCAAGTCCCAAGTCTCCTCAGAGATGTAAGGCAAACTCTTTAGTTGCAAGCCCCCATACAAATAAAAAGTTAAACACTTTCAACATTCAATGGCACAAAATAAGCATTTTCATTCCAAAAGTTACAAATAGGGGAATATAAAGGAATTGGACCAAAGCAACTCCAAAATCCAGCAGGGCAAACATTAAGTCCTGTAGGTCCACGTCCAGCATCTGAAGCAATCTGTGGCACATTGTGAGCTCCTTGTGTGACTCCACTCGTATGGCACTGCTGGTGGTTGTAGCTCCCACGGTTTCTCTCTTAGGCCTGCTTCATTTCCTCTTTGTAGCTTTCCTTAAATGATCCACGTTTCTGGCTTTTCCAACATTCTGAGGTCTCCACTGCACTTTAGGTTTCTCACTCACATCCTCACAAAATGCCCTCTCAGGGGCACACTGTCTGGCCACCCAGGCCTTCTGAAATCTAGATGGAAGCCTTTTTAACCTCAGAACTCTTGTATTCTGCATGCACCTAAACCCAGTGCCGTGCAGATGATGTCAAGGTCTGCTGCCACCTGGAGCAGTAGGCAGGCTTTCTTCTCTCTTGGTTGTAGAGGTCAAGTGCCTAAATCCCTGGGCACTCTGAATCCAATTCTGAGGAACAAATTTTCTATGCTGCTGCCTTTCTGGAACATGATACTCTGCGACTTTCTCTTCAAAGCAGTCTTTTACTTTTGCAGTTTTGAAGCTGCAAAGGGTGGAGACTTGCTGCTTCTGGTGATGCCCTCAGGCCATCTTTTCTACTCTCCTGCTCCTTCTCAGCAATGGAGATCTCTTCCACTCTATCTTTGGAGTCCACAACTTTACTGGAGTTTTCTTTCTGGCCAAACTTACAATGTTTTACATCATCCTGCCAGGCTGTTTGCTCTTGATTCTCAACATAAGTCTGGCTAAAAGCCCCCAGAAATAGCCATGCCACCACCTCAACATTCAACTGCCTAGAAATTTCTTCTGCCAGATTAATTAGTCCACCTCCCTTAATCTCAGTCTTAGTCAAAGTCTCTGGACACAAGCAAAAGTCAGACAAACTTTCTGCTGAGCCATAATGTACATCATCTGAAGTCCAGCACCCAATGCAGTCCTTCTTCCCAGCAGAAACCTCCAAAACCTGGTCTTTACTGGTAGGGTTTCTATCAGCCTCTGGTCTTTTGAGCTCTGACCAGAATCTTCCACGCAGAATAGCCTAAGGCATTCCAGCTCTACTCTTTCAGGTGACATCTCTGAACCTTTCCAAACTCTTCCCACAAGCCATTGCCAAAGGGTCTTGGACCACATGGTCAAGTACAGTCACAGCAACAACCCCATTTCTGGTACCAGATTCTGTCTTGGTTACTTTTCTCTCATTACTAGGACAAAATACCCAGCACCCAAAATTAAGGAAGGAAAGGTTTATTTAGTTCACAGTTTGTGGAGGTCTTAGTCCATAATCAGCTGGATCCAAGGCAGAGTGGCATGGCACGAGGGCAGCACTTTAAGGTGGCAGAAGACAGCAAAAGCAGCAAGAGTACAAGGGGGAGGACAGCCTCTTTCCCTCCCTTACATTGTATGCACGCTACCCCCACCCAGAGGGTGTGTAGCATTCACATAATTTCCGTACCCTTCTCTTGCACAGGCTCAGGATGAGTACAAAGTAAGGATCCTGGCCCCTGTTCAGTCACATAGTTAACCTTCTAAACTTCTCAAATTGACACAATGAACAACATCTTAGAGCAGTAAGGTCATGTTTTCATCCGAGGATGTAGAACTGCTGAGTCACTTAGCCAAGCTGCTAGGCTTCTCAATTTGACACATTGGATCAACCATAACAAAGGTAAACAAAAATGATCAAGATTTGATATGTATACGTATCCACCCCCAAGCTGAATGTAATCACTATGTACTACAAATATATACCAATAAAAATTTAAGAAAAGAAACAGGGTTGTTGGGAAGGGCACAGCAGCACACAGGTGCACCAGGCAGTATCTGGACCTTTTCTACTCAGTATGCCATGTCCATGGCAAGGTTCCTTCATGACTGGCTCACAGCTGCTGTCGTTGCATATGCATAGTTTGGAGGCCTGGAATTCGTGCACTGGCCAGAGTGCTCTCAGGGAACTGAGGATGTGGGTCCTATTTTGGTGATATTCCTCAGTATGGTGCCTTTGTGCAGTGGACAATCTGAACATCTATAAATAGCAGCCCTGCAGAGGAGAAAAGACACAGATATAAACATGACATGCAAAGACAGACAGGTGAGGAAGACTTACAGGGGGTGCAGGTGGAGGCACTAAGGTTGCTTCCTGGATCCCTCTAAATGTCCTTGGATTATAGATCGGGGCTTCTGGATTCTTTAGGAGCTTCTCAGGCTGCTAGGATAGCTCCCTCCCAATGCCTGGTGGGTCCTGCCTTGGGCTCATCTGCCTCTACATTTTGTCCTGCACTTGCCTGGCTTTGTTGGGGTGGAGGAGCCTGTTTGTGGACATGGCCTTCAGGTCTTTATGCCACATCCATGGCCTGGAAGTGCCACACAGCGGCTCCTATTGAGGCCCCTACACCTCAAGTCCCCCTTGTCAGAGCCAGGCAGGAGAGTGACAGCCCCACAGCCATTGCAGGGAAACAACAGGTTTGTGCTCTTTCCAAAGGAAGATTTTCTTTTTTCTCCTAGTGCTTCCCTGGAAAACAAAGAGTTCCAGGAGGAGCCCAGGATCTGGGGAATGAGGTGGGACAAGCTGTAATGAAAAGAGTGAGGGAAACACTGTGATTAAACAGCTGTGACATAGTGGATGATGTCAGTATTCCCATCAACCAAGACATCACAGAGCAAGCTCTTGAGCCACACCACGTTTGATTTATACAAGTTTAACATGAGAAAACAATTGAGGCTTGCAGTGGATTGCTACTGCTGGGCTACCTTAGTATCTTCCTGGAGAAACTCTGTATAAGTTATTCTTCTTGCTAATGAACACTGAATATCTATTTACTACCTACTTGGGAATAAAAAGACAACACGGTTAAGCAGCACACTGTCCTTCCTGGAGAAATCTCTGTCTTTTCTGAGACATGTAGGTGTGTTCACCAGGAGACTCATCACAGGTCTTCCCGCAGCTGCTGTTGGAGCTCCCCTATGTGTGCATAACTACCAGCAAGGGCTCTGGCATCTCCACAGCTGAGGGAGGTACAATCACACCAATCCTCTTTCCACCCACACCAGGGGTTGCTATTTTCTAATGCTTTCAAACAAAGCATTTTACCAAATATGCGCATATATCACAGGTAGAGTGTAGTTTAGAAAACAAAATAAAACAAAACGGATTGTGAGGCCAAGACCTGAGTTTGAATACTGGAAATATCTGCTCTTATACCCAGGTAATCTTGGCCATTATGCTGGACAGAATGGCCCTCTGTAGATGGAATCCATGCCCTAATCCTTCTAACTTTTGAATGTGCTAGTTTAGGACTCTATAGTTGTGATTAAGTTAAAAACCTTGAGGAGATTGTACTGGAATACCCAGGTAGACTCAGTGTAATCACAAAGGGTCTTATATGAGGGAAGGAGAATTAGACAAATGAGGTGATGATAGAAACAGAGGTGGTTGTGTGTGTGTGTGTGTGTGTGTGTGTATGAGAGAGAGAGAGAGAGAGAGAAAGCAAGACAGAGACAGACAGTGACAGAGAAGTGCTGTAATGTTGGCTTCTTGACTTTGAAGCTGGAAGAAGGGGCTCTGAGGCAAGGGAAGCTGGAAAAGCCAAGAATATACATTCTTCTTTAGAGTCTGAGGGCACTGGCCCTGCTGACACTTTGCTTTTAGCAGAGAACTCACCAAGGGCTCTGACCTCCAAAACTATACAGTTACAAACTTATATAGCTTTAAGCCACTGCATTTGTGGTACTTTGTCATAGCAGTAGTAGGAAACCCACACAGGCATGTCGCTTTGCCTTTCTTAGCTTCATTTTGCCCATTTCCAAGGAAAGATCAGGTAGGAACTGCTTTGCCTGCCAGGTCATCACGTGTGAGATGCAGTGGAGCATTTGCGGTGCTCCGGTGAATGGGAGGAGGGGAGAAGCTGCAGAGAGAGGGAAAGGCCTGGTCGATGCTGCTCCAGCCATTGTGGTGGAGTCCTGCACCTCCACCTTTATACATTTCAGTCCATTGTGGATCCATACTTTTAGAAAGGACAATAAAAAGGCATTACTGTAAACATGAAATAAAGACATGCAACATCCAAACCCTGTATTTCTATTATTAGATTCAGTGGTCAAAAGACAGTTCTGTGTAACTGCTCTGAAAATGTCTCCACTGTCATGGTGTGAGGTCACCCCATGTTCAGTGGGTGCTCAATGGTTTGCTGGGCAGCCGTGGGCCCAGCTACACTCAACTCACCATTACACAGTCAAAGCCTGAGAAAGTCAAGGGGTTGTCAGAGGATGCAAAGGCCAGGCTGACTTTTGAAGCATGAATAAGAGTTTACCAGAAAAAAAAAGAGCAAACAAATGGTGAGAAGCACCAAGACAAAGGACATACTGTACCCAACTGTGAATTTGCAGGACAGTGTCTTTGAGGGACAATCTGCTAAAATTTGACCTGTTCCAGAACCCTCATAAGGTGGAGAATGAAGTATTCTATGGAGTTAGTGGTGACAATGAGATAGGACAGAAACAATAAAAAGGAGACAAGGAAACTGAGATTTCTAACGTCTTACTTAAAAATGGCAGCTTCAAGACAAGATTTTTCCCGCTTCTAGGGGCTGCTCTAGCTTGTGACCCTCCTCCTTCTGTCCTTGCAGAAAATAGTGTTAAATTTCTAAATGTCCTTTTATAATAGCTGGCAAACTCCTGGGCAGTAGACTCAATCTTTTTCACTTTCAAATTGTTCTTCCTTCAACCGGAAGCAGCTGCATTGGTGAAATCATATCTCAACTTCGAACAGGATATCTTGAACACATGTAGATGGCTTGCACTGTACCCTGATAGACAGTGAGAAGACATGTTCTAGGTCATCTGTCTCTTTTTATTTTAAAGAGAATAAAACAAATATCAAAATAACAACACAGACAGAAACAAAACACAAAAACAATAAACATGATACAGGGTTTCAAAACAAAATGATAGGAATTAATAATGATTGTTATATTACATACTGTTATCTTCAGTGAAGTTACTCAGATTACCAAGTGTAAGAATGCAAGATTGATCAATCCATTAAAGAGAATAAAAAAAAAATAGAAAAACATTAGAAACGATACAGAGCTTCCCTAAACAAGATGGTAGGAATTCACCAGTGGTTGTTATATTGCATATTGTTGTCTTCAAATTAGTTGCTCAGATAACCAGATATAAGCATGCAAGATTAGTCAAAAAATTTGAGCATTAACTGTTCCTTTCAATAAACCAATAGACATCAGCAGTACAATTATCCTAGTTAGTTATCCATATATATATATATATATATATCCCTTCCTTCTTTCTTTCTTTTTCTCCTTTCCCTCATCCCAGTTGAGCAATTTCTTTCCCTTTCACAGTATCTATTATACCTTTTTGGTTTTATTTACTCTTTTAGGTTCTTACACTAGGGAGACCATATGATATTTACACATGTGGGTCTGATTTCTTTCACTTATAAGTATGGTCTTTAGTTGCATCCATTTACCTATAAAAGCCTCAAGTTTATCTTTTATAGCTGTGTAATACTCCATTGTATAAAATTACATCTTTTTTACCCAGAAATGCACTCAGCCAGCTGATCTTTGACAAAAGGGCCAAATATGTTCACTGGAAGAAAGATAGCCTCTTTAATAAATGGTGCTGGAAAAACTGGCTTTCCACATGCCACAGACTAAAACTAGACCCAAGTCTATCACTATGCATTAAACTAAAGTCCAAATGTATCAAAGAACTAAATATTAAAACAGAAACATTAGATCTACTGGAAGAGGAAGTAGGTAGAAATCTTGAAGACATGGGGTAGGCAGAGAGCTCATGAACAAAACCCAAACTGTGTGGGAATTACTTCAAAGAATCAACAACTGGAATTTCATCTTATTAAAAGTTTTGCACATCAAAAGAAGTCACCAACAGAGTAAAAAGAAAAGTGAGCACTTACACTCCAATCTTTGAGTGTGTCCTGTATCTCTGTCTCTAATAAACCTTTTCATGTCTCTTTTCTTACTATCTGAAAATTCTTTTTCCATGATAAGAGTCAGCAAACCTATAACTTCTTTTAAAAGAATGGGATAAATTCTTTATTTCAGCCACAGAGACCTTACACATACAACCAGTGAGAATGGGATTGAATAGAGTTAGTGGGGTAAACCCTAGTAGAAGAATTTGTCTTCCTGCTTAAGAGATGTAGCTGACCTTCAGAGGACTCTCCCTCTCCTAAACGTCCTGCTGTGGTCCATGGTGAGATCCAATGAAGAAAATGCAGGAAATTTTCAGACCACAAAAGAATCAGTGAAGATTACATTTTTTGGAGAAATAAAGTCATAACTTATTCAAGGGAACTAATCTGTTCCTACTCAACCTTTTTATTATAAGCGTGTCCTAGACATTTTTTTCAGATAGCCACAGAGCAACTACATTTGATAAGGCAGTATTCCATAAAACAAAAACAAATGAACAAGGAACACGTGCAGTGAAAAATAAGCTAACAACAATATCAAGGAAATAACCACCCAACCCAATTGTACAACCAGAAACTTTCCTTAATAACTTTCTTCTAGGTCAAATAAAATACAAAGGAGCAGAGTCTTGCATGCATTATGTGCTCTTCATATGTTCACAAATGCAACTTTTGTCCTCTATGATGCAGATCCCATCCCATGGTTTTGGCTTGGTAGAAACTGTTGCTTCTTGGAGCAGGCAGAATAGTTGTGGGCTTGGGAGTGGGTGGTGAGTTGGGATTGCAGTTGTTTGATAGGCCTGGCTGAATGTGTCAGTGTGGATGTGGTAGCCCAGGAGGATTCCCCGGACACCTCCCAGGTGCCTCCTGAATCTGTCTTCTCTGATGCCTCGGTTGGAGGGAAGATTTTCAGACCAGGGTGCACAGAGAAGTGACAATATCTGCCTTTGTTAGGTAGCAATCATGGCTTCCTTGGGCTGTGGATTCCTCAGCGGCAGTGGCCCTA
Source organism: Chinchilla lanigera (assembly GCF_000276665.1). Taxonomy (NCBI): domain Eukaryota; kingdom Metazoa; phylum Chordata; class Mammalia; order Rodentia; family Chinchillidae; genus Chinchilla; species Chinchilla lanigera. The sequence goes on from NW_004955508.1 coordinate 4,920,046, forward strand.
ATGGTCCCTAGGGAAGCATGAACACTCAGCTCTGTTAGAGGCTCACTGACAGATTTCCCTACAGACAGCAGTTCACAGTTCCTGAGAAGAAAATTGATATGGTAGAAAGAGGCCAACAGGCGGGATGCAGGGAGACCCAGTGCTAGGGCTGTGGTCTCCCTGAGTCTCTCCCGTCCTCCCGACTCCCCATTTTTTCTGTAAGAATCAATTGAGGTGATGGACATGGTCCCAAGGAAGAAAGCTACATAAAGGTGACTCAGCAGTTGTACAGGTGGAGTGCATAACATGTCTGTCATTGTAACATGAATCCGGTGATGTGACTATGGACCAGGGCTTTGCTTTCTGATCTGAGTCTTTCCTATAGAAGGAGCGTTTCTTTTGGAGTCATAGAAACTCAAGTTTAACTTTCTATTTTTACATTTTGAGTGCTCACTACTTCTTAGGCCCTGGGCTGTGTACTGTCTGCTACCTTCTTTAATACTACAATATCCCTGTGTGGTCACTGGCCCCAGACCAGCAGAGCTAGGTATAGGCTAGGGAGGGCAGCGTGATGGTAGAGTCAGACTGTGGGATGAGACCACCTGGCTTGTGTGCTTGCCTTGCTCGCCAGCTGTGTGACCAGGCTTCCATTCCCCACACCTGTGAATGGAAAAACAGGGTGAGAGGGTGGTTCTCAAGTTGTCTGGCGAATGTGTGCCACTGAGACTCTTGGATGACAGGAAGGGGTAAAAGCCTTATTTCTTTTTATTGTTGGCAGCATTTATCTGCTATTTATTTACTAATGTATAATTGTGATAAAATAAGCATACTACCTTATTCATTTTTAAGTGTATGGTGCAGTAGTATTAGAGTTACAGAGTCAGGCAATTTCCAAAGTTTCTTTAACCTTACCATACTGAAAATCTGTACACATCAAACAGCAACTACCCCATTCTCCTTTCCCCAGCCCCTGGCAACCACCCTTGAGTCTTCTTTCTCTGAAACTCCTGGTTTTTCATGTAAACTAATACAGTACTTTGTATTTGTGATTAGCTTATATAATATCACTTAACATGTGATATAATTATCACTTAACATAACGTCCACAAAATTCATCCAAATTGTGTCCTGCATAACTGTTTCCTTCTTGTTTAAGGAAGAATAATAACCCATGGTATATATAACCACATTTTATTTATTCATTCATCTGTCAACAGACACTTGGCATGCTTCCACATTTTGCTAATTGTGAATAGTCTCTGCTTTCAGTTCTAGAAGTGGAATTGTAGGACCATATGGGGATTCTATCTTTATGTTTTTGAGGAACCACCATACCATTTTGCATAGCAGGTGCATTGCTTTATATTCCTACCAGCAACACACAAGGAGTTTGGGCGTCTCTGTAGCACTGTGAACACTTATTTTCTGTTTTTTTTTTTTTTTTGTAATAGTAGCCATCTTAATAGATACAAGGTAATACCACATTGTGGGCCTGGTTTGCATTTTTTTAAGTAGTTAGTGATGCTGACCGTGTTTTTATGTGCTTCTGAGCTATTTGTGTATCTTCTTTGGACAAATGTCTAGTTGTGAAAAAAATTCATGTTTTCTGTTTGTGGATTATCTGACTTAATCTTCACAGCACTCTATGAAGTTATTGCTATCACCTTAACTTTAAGGATAAAGAGGCTAAGGGCATCAGGCTTTATTGTCCTTGACCAGGTTCATAACTTGTGACTGGAAAAATATCAGGGTTTTCACCTAGGTGATTCAGAGTGCAGAACCGGAGCTCTGACACCACCCCTGTATCCCTTTGGCCTCTACAAAGACCTCAAGGTGACTTCTCATCACCTGAATGACACATTCCATACCCACCAGACAGTGGCTGGTCCACCCTTGAAATCATCCTGATGGTCCTCTTATCTTTTGCCAAGAGACACATAAATGTGACTCAAGTATGTGGCTCTTGATTTATGTACTGGATCAGAAATGTGAGATGCACTTAACACACATTTGCTGAACATCTACTAGGTTGCAGGCATTACACTGGATTTGGGGTCCCAAGATAAATAAGACTCAGGTGTTCTCAAGTTGCTTGTACTCAGTGGAGGAGACAGATTCAAAAGACACATGTAGTTATCAATTTTTATTTGCCAACTTAATTGGGTCACAGTACCCAGACATTTGTCAAAGATTATTCTTGGGGTATGTACAAGCATGTCTTTGGATGACATTCACATCTGAATCAGAGAACAGAATACAGAAGACTGCCCTCCCTAATCCAAATGGACCTCACTCACTCAAATCAAGGGCCTGAAGGGAGCAAAAATTCTGACCCTCCCTTGACTAAGAAAGACTTCTGCCTGGCTGCCTAGAACTGGGACATTGGGTCTTTCCTGCACTGGATAAAAGCAACTGCTTTTTGTGAGTCTCAAGTCTGCCAGCATCCAGACTGGAACTGAACCTTCATCTCTCCTGGGTCTCCAGATTGCTGACTGCAGATCCTGAGGCTTCAAGCTCTCTATAATTCCATGATCCAACCCCTTACTATAAATCTCTCTCTGCATATGGGGGCACACACATAGTTTGGGAGCTCTTTCTCTCAAGAACTCTGACTAATGCAGCAGAGTTATGAATTCAAGTGACCAGCACAGTGCTGGGGTCTAAATGCTCTGTCAGAGGGCTCTACCAAAGCAGGCAAGTGGGCCTGGGAGCCCTCAGGGTGCATTGCCTCCTCACTGGTTTTGAACATTCCCCGGAAGGACAGCACTATCCTGGTTGGGCAAATTGCAGGGACCATGGCGTCCACAGTGCCCAGGACTTCAAGGGGCATTGGTAGGTACACGGCCGCATTCATCTAGCAAGTGTGGCTTAGGCATACTTTTTGGGATGGACTCTGTTCTAGGAATACATTGCAGTGGTGAGAATGCAGATTCACCAGTCACTTCTCCTGTGGACCCACAGTATAGCAAGCATGGGAGAGCAGGTAATAAGGAAATAGTAATAAGCTACGCGTAGGTAGTCACTTAGACACTGTGGTGGCTGGTGGAGGCAGTAATGCTATGTGATAAGCACATTCCCGGCAGAAGGAAGAGTTGGGCAAAGGTGAGCACAGAAAGAACAGTGACCTGCTGAACATGAGGCAGGGTGGTCCAAGTTGAGCCTGAAAGGCCAGATTAGTACCCTCATCAGGGCCTACCTGTTGGCCATGAGAAAGAGCTTACATTTTGTTGCAGGTGGGAAAGGAGGTCTAGAGGGATTGTTGAGTAGGAGAACATTGTGACTTATTGTGGAGTAAAATGTCCCTCTTTTGCAGCTGTGCAGGCAAGAGATGACCTGGACTAGGATGGGGACAGGGATGGGGCACAGGCAAGGAGAGGTGTGTGGTACTCCTTGAAGGCAGAGGCAAGAGGGATTTCAGACACGTAGGGGAAGGAAAGAAGGAACAGACTCAAAGAAGAAGTGGTGATCCAGCTGTCTGAGGGCAGCAGAGGCCCCAGATGGTGTTTAGTTACTTGGCACAGAAAGGGCAAAGCTGATAGGTTTTGAGCTGAGGCCTGTTTTGAGCAGTCCCTCCAATTTGTCTGAGCATTGGGTTAATGCTCTTTAATCTTCTCTTTCAGTGTCCCACCAGCTGGGCCAGAGCTGGATCTGAAAGCCCTTCAAATTACCAAGGAAACACAGGGCAGTTTTCTGCATCCCTCTCTTTAGCCTTGGGTACTGGTCAGGGCACACCCCTGGGGTTGGGTGCTCCTTAGCTCCTGGGCAGAGATCAGTTCCTGCCATGGGTGGGAATGGGCAAGTGGACACACTCTTGCCTCCTCATACTCTGCCCCATCGTGCTGGCCTTTCCTCTTCTCCAAGGACTGCCCCAGGCTCATCCTTGGAGATGGCAACACCACGTATAACCTTTTCTGGCAGCCCCTCCTGTCCCAGCCTCTCCTCTTGGTGCCCAGAGCCTCTGATTAATATAATAATTGCCCTTTTCCTTGACAGTCATGCTGCATGAGCTGGTGATTTCCTTGAGGGCAAGGACCACGTCTCACTTATATTTCCAGCTCCTACTCCAGGCCACACTCATTGCCTGAATGCAATCAGCAAAACGAATCTATTGTTGATCACAGTGGTAGCACACTGGGAGAGAAATTTGACTTTTCCAGAGGCTTCTGGCTCCGCCTCCATAAACTACACTTCATGCAGTAGCAGAACAATGATAACAGCCTCTAACTTTACCTTCGTTTCCCTGATTAGGAAAGCCTCGCTTTGAGTTAAGGTGGTAAATGAAGTGCTGTGACTGTTCCTTGAATAAAGACCAAAATTAGCTTGAGCTTAAGTGATAAGTATTTTACTTTTATGTCATGTTTGGCATTATGTTCAGAGCTGAATATGTTAGATGTTCCTATAGTACAGGCTTGGTGTTGGGCTAAAATTCAAATATGCTCATGCTAATGGGAAAAGTCTGGAGGCTTTAATCACAGCCTGTGATTCAGCGTGATTGACAGTGTTTCCGTTTTTTGAAAGTCTCTATTTTTCATGTGAAATGAATGACTCCTTTTTCATTTTGCTCCTATAATAGGAAATGTTCTCATTGTGGGAGGAAATCTCTACAAGCAGCCCATTAAATAGTAAAGCGCGACTGTTGTGCCTGAGTGGAGTTATCATCCACGAGGACCACCTGATCATAAGGTGTACAACACTGAATGTGTTTTCCTGGATTGTGTGGCTGAGTGGCCATTTTTTCAACATTTGGGGAGACAGGCATTCAACATCGTTGTCCTTCCTTCTCCAAAGGAACCCTTGTTTGCATGTTAGTTTTGCCTCTTCTTCACATCAGCTCTAGAAATGCCATCCCATCTCCTTCAAGTGCAAGAGGACCTCAGGGTGTGTTGCTGAGTCCAGCCTGGAAGATGAAGGCAGGCAGTAGGACTAGAGGCAGCCTGCAGAGCTGCCCTAAGCCAGGGAGTCTTTACTCTGTGTCACCTGGCCTTATTTCTCTCATTGTTTTTCTGTCTTGCATGGCCCAGTGTTCTTGTTTCCCCAGTTCTCAGGGTGGGACATGATCACTGCTACCAGCTCCCAAATTTACCTGCTGCAGATGAGACATCAGATAGAACCTAACTTCCCTCTCCATTCAAAGGCAGTGTTTTCCCCTGGACCAGTCCCTGGAAGCAGGAGTGGGCTGCACTGTCACATGGAGCTTCTGCTGCAAACTTCTGATTGGGCTGAGGGTTGCTCAGTTGCCAGAAAAGTGTAGTAAGTAGACAGATGATCCAAGAGGTTTGTTGCATTGATAACAAGAGCCCAGACTCACTCCACAAATGGATAACAAGCTCAGAGACTCCTTTGATGAAACTCACCTTTTAACAATAAAATCTGAAAATAGATACTAATGAAAAAGAGATTATAAAGGACAGGGAACACATATTTCTAATTATGAGGAGCAGTGCCAGACTTAAGTCCCAGACACTTGCTATCACATTCTTAGAGCTCATGCTGCTGAGTTATCTTGGAGGTACCATCTCTTCCCCCAAAGCTGGTTCCCTTTTCCCTCCTCAGATGTGTTCCTCTCTAGGTAATGTCTGCCATGGATCTGGAGCCTCCAGCCTCACTGTTGGAGCGGCTTACCCTTAAAAATCCTGTTTCTATATATCTCATGGACATAGAATTGAGGCTTGGAGAGGCTGAGAAATTTGCTAAGGCCAGAAAGGAGGGAGAAATGGTATTCGCATATTCCTGTCTCTGTAATATTATTTCATCAGACCACACTGTCCATCCACATAGAAGAGCATCTCAAGATCAGGTTATTGGTAAAGAGAAAAAGAAGGACAGTGATAAAGACAATGGTTTGTAATGAGAAAAGCAGAGATACATGGCTGGATCAGTGTCTCACCCACAGCCCAGGTGTGCTGGGGCAGACTATCGAGTTACTAAGACTGAAGGGAATGCCCAGAGATGGCTTGTGAGAGATAAGATTTATTAAGAGATTAACAAAAGAGGGATAGTGTTAATTGGGACATTAGCAGAAAAGGACAGAGTCTGGTGGTGGCGAGCTGATCAGGACAGTTGCCGGAAGGTCCAGAGATAGTGGGATGGACAGGGAACTCTCCATAGTGAATCTGAACTGTCCTGTGGAGATTGCTGGAGTGCAACACTGCATGGTATTTTTCCACACTCAGTTATTGTAGGGAGAGGGTTTTATAGATTGAACTACATGGCAGTGACATCATTGCTTGCTTTATCCTATTTTTTGACCAGGAACTTAGCATTCCAAGGAACTTAGCATGCGGGCAGGAGGCAGTTTCTACAGATGACACTAGTTTGCCCCATTCCCAGTGCCCTCAGGCAATTCTTACCTGGATATTCTGGTCCCTGCCCACTTGCAATGTCCCCTCAACTTGGCAAGAATCTTGGGAACACAAAAGGGTGCTAAATGTCCTCATTTTTCTCAGGGATGATGTACTCCACCTATTATGTGCTTGGATGCCCTTATAATCTTATCAAACTCGTTTTCTGCAGTGACCTTCAAGCAGTACATCAAGAGGTACAGCTGCAACTAAATCCCACGGTAACAGTACAAAGAGGAACCGATCATAATAATCCCAATTATTCAAGCATACAAACTGAATGAAACATTTCCCCAGGTAGTAGAAAGAAATGGCCACTAATCAAAAATAAGAGCAAAACTAAGTGTATCTAGAGCATAACCTGGGTCTGGAAGGTGTATAAAGCCATACATAAGATTTTGTTTTGCAAGACCACAGTTGCCTCTTTGTATTGCATTTAGCTGCCCCAGACCATCAAATACTTATACCCTAGCAGTGGCTTAGTTATGTTTGTTTGTTTACAGACAAAGTGAAGGACACATATCTGGTATCATCAAAAGAAGATGGATTGAGTTCAAACTCATAAGGCAGTGGTCCAGCTGTGTCCACAAGCAGAGGGTATTACTCCACCTTCACATTTCTTTCTGTTGCATCAGTGCAGCTGGTTGTATAAGTCAAGGGATGGACAGTAGAGGAGGACAAAGTCAGCTCAATGTATACTCAACAATCAATTTTAGCTATTTTCCTGTATTATCCTCATACACCAAGCTTTGTATTGTCTTTGGTCCATAAAATTGTTTTCAGTGTGAATCTTTTAAGATCTAGATTCTCCAGTGGCAGATCTGTTGGATCAGGATCAAATTGACTCAGGATACATTTATGATATCCCTTGTGATAATTGTTATCAGGCACTCACGCATACGAACCCTGCCTTCATCACCTCCTGGCTTTCATTCTTGAGAGGGATGACACAAGGGACTCTGTCTTGATTTTGACAACCCTCATGTTTTCCTTATACCACTCTTGTTTGAGAGCCTCTCAGAAGGCATTGCTGAGAAATCTTCTAGTAGTTGTGTTCTTTGTTTGTTCCTCATTTCTGGAATGTTGTTCTGGTTTTGGTCTTATCTGTTCCCACATTAGAGAGGAAGTGACTGACGAATAAGAGTAGTGCCATAACAATTTTAGCCACATTTAAGCAGCGAAGAGGTTAGCAGGAGTAGCTTTTAGGCTAAGCTCAGGTAGAGTCCACTGCTAAGTTTAATTTTACGTGTTCGTGTAAGTGATGGCTGATATCTTAAAACGTTGAATCAGAATTCTTCGATAGGTGTTATAGTATTTTAAAGGGATAATGGTCACCAAGTTTTTAAGGAAACTATAAAACAAAACTAACAAGCACAAGACAAATTCAGTTTGTATAACAGTTTTGCAACAAGAAACATCATTTTTTTGTTATCCTAATTTTTACTGTACATAACCAGAGAAAAAATTTGTCTACAGTACTTGTTAGAGTCTTTTCCATGAATCTACAAATGCTTCAGAGAAGAATCAGACCTGTGGGTGGTAGAAGACTTGAAATGGCAATAGCTAGAACTTTGATGAGAATTTAGCAATTGATGAGCTGTTTCAATTATTTTATTTTGTGCAACATTTTAAGATAATTTTTATGACTGACCACACCATATCAAGACCAATTGGCTCTCCTTTGCTTACAGATATATTCTCCAGGTGACTAATATCTAATACTTTTAATTATCAGACTGAAACTGCTTTTAACAGTTCTGCACAGATTTATAACACTGGCAAAAAATCAAAGACTAGCCTTAGGCTTTTTACAAGTTTAAGAAATGGTGCTATTGACCACAAATAGACTTACTAGCGAATGTGTCAGTAAATGCATATTCAGTCAAAGTAAACATGAAGGCCAGGTTTTACATAGCAGGAATCTCTTAATGATCAGGTTTCCCCCAAGTAACCAGAAACTAATAAGGACAGCGAAAATATGAGAACTTGGGGCTGGGGATTTACCTCGGTGGCATAGCACCTGCCTGGCAAGCGCAAGGTTGTGAGTTCAATTCCTGGTACTGGAAAAAAACCAAAAAGAAAATATGAGAACTTATTTTGGTAAGACCTTTGTTTCCCACACCAGTACTTGTGAATTTTATTCAGAGAATGTTGATTTTAAGCATAGAAGATTAGATTCTGGTTTCACATTGTGTGCAAAGTTTTGATTTTTGGAAAACTCTTATTGTTTTAGAAAACTCAATTAATCTTTTATTTTTTATTTTTAATTTTTATTTTTTTTTGGTTTTTCTCTGGTACCGGGAACCGAACTCACGACCTTGCACTTGCCAGGCAGGCGCTTTTTGCCGCTGAGCTAAATCCCCAGCCCCTCAATTAATCTTTTAATTATGACCAACAATGCGCACATTTTCTTTCACAAGTTTTGTCTTCCAGGAGCCTTACTCAACTTAATGTAACTATCTAACTTTTCCCTCCTTACCTGTTCTCTTTTTTTTGGAACCATGCAGTCATTTCACTCAGGACAAAAATCTTATTTTACCATATAAAATCCTCCCTTACTAAAAACACATCCTCACATGTATAATTCTTTATATTCCCTCTCTTCTACTTACTGGTTCTTTTCTGTTGCATGCCTGCAGTTGCTTGGATTTTAAAAAGACCTTTTGTCATTTTTCCTCCTTTGGGCCTCAGAGACATTATGTTTCAGCTAGGGCTGGAAAATCTTCAAGCCTTTACTGACCTTGAATGACAAAAACTATCCTAGCACAAGCAGAGAGAGGCAGAAGAGCAAGGTAACCCTGCAATTGCAGTTTAAGAGCTATTCCAAAGCCATTCACAAGAGATGTTTTAGACATTGTCTTAGTTACCTTCTTCATCGCTGGGACACAAAACCCAATGCCCACAATTGAAAAGGAGGAAATGTTTATTTTGGCTCTGTTTGTAGGGGTTTCAGCCCATTGTCTGCTGGCTCCAAGGCAGGGTGGCACAACAGAGAAAAAGAGCCTTCATAGCTTGGTAGCAGAAAGCAGAGAGAGAAAGAAAAAGAGAGGAGAGAGATCAAGGGAGATGGGAGGGAGTTAAACCTTCCCAGGCCACGTCCCTCAGTGACCCACCTCCTTTGACCAGGCTTTCCAATGTTACATTAGCAGGGGACCAATCCACTGATAAGTATCATGCCTCTATGATCTGGTCACCTTCCTGAAAGTCTCACTTATGAGCATGTGAGGCTTTGGCAGGACATCCAGATATAAACCATAACACATATCATCTAAACAAAAAATGAATCAAAATAATACAGTCCAAAAGCACATTTAGTGATCAGTCGAGATGTGCTTCACTGGGCTCTTGTGAACTCCTCACAGGCTGCCAAGAAGGTGTGTTACCCTCACCTGGTGACCTGAGACAGGGGTCAGCTCCACAGCCTAGCACCACCATGACCCAGCACACACTGGATGTGACCTGAGAGTCACTTCTTCCACCTGACATCTGGTTTTGAAGCCTGTCTTATTGTCCACTTGGCTCGGGATCAGGCTCCAGCTTGAGTCCTCTCTGGTGGTCCAGACCTTCCTCCTCCATCTCCATCTTCCTGGACTAGTGCTGTCACTGTAACAGGTTCATCCCAGTTTTCATCTCTCCTGCAATTATTTGGCCTGGGTTTGAGCTTGGAGGACAGGCTACCACATGATTGCTGCAATCTTATGGAGCTCTTTCTTGTTTAAATCATATTGATTGCTACCAACAATACTTTCTCTAATGTTGGGGGCCATTTTTAGAGCCTCCCTGCATGCATGCACTGGTTCCCAGACATCCATAATAGCCACCCCCACACACCCAAAGCTAGGTGGCCCTGCCAGGATTTCCCTCACAGATTTTATCCTACTTTTAATCATCCCTAGCTCACCAGTTGTTTTGTCCACAGCCCAAGGGGCTGGAGCAGTGGAGTAGGTTGCTGAGAAACCAAAGAAGATTGTGAGAGCCATGCTTATTACAATATTAACAGAAAAAGATAAGATTTACTGAGACTTATTGACTTCCTAGCAGAAAACTATAGAGTCCAGTGGTGGCAGGCTAGAGAGGACAGTTTCCAGAAGGCCCTAAGAACCATGAGCTGGACAGGGAAATAATCAGAGAGAACTTCAAGTGTCCAGTGGAGGTCACTGTACTACAGCTCTCCACGGTGCCCTGTTCCACACTCAGTTATTGCAGGGAGGTGGCTTTGTAGATTAAACTCCACAACAGTGGCATAATTAGCTTGCTTTGTCCCATTGTATGACCAGCATGCTGAGAAACAGCTGACTTAGCATAGAATATGAGCAGGAAGGCCGTTTCTGCACAGAACACTAGTTTTCCCAGTTCCTAGTGTCTCTCAGATCATTCTTCTCTAGACATTCTGTCCCTGTTCGTAATGTGCTCTTGACTTGGCAACAGTCTTGGCAACACAAAAGAGGCATTTCAGTGACATGGTGCTAAATGCTCTAGTTATTTCTGGGATGATTCCATCAGGTATCTGCTGGGATTCCCAGCTGCTAGGACCTCACATTGGCTAAGAGCCCCTTTTCATGCCTTGAGTGGGCTCATGCCCTCCAGATTATCCCGTGAATTTTCAGGGGTCTGATGTGCCCCTTGTCTCCTTGCTGCTCATGCTCCTGGGCCTGGGGATGCTTTTTTCATCTGGCATAGAATCATGGAGACACATTCCTGTGGTGAGGAAACTCCCTGACCCCAAGTGAATCCTCTGCACATGAAGCTTTCACTGATATGAATGTAGCAGCCATACAGATGATCTAAGTGTGAATTAGTCACTGTCACACTTATGTTATCTTAGAGTCATCTCGTCACATTTCCACTTACTCTGCACTTCTCAGAGTCCTCTCGCATCGCACCATCTCCAAAACTTCCCTCTCTTTCTTTGCTGCTCTGTCTTGAGTTTCAGGGTGTGTTAGTCCATTTTGTGCTTCTATAACAGAATTCCACAAATAGGGTAATTTACAATGATCAGAAGTATCTTGGTTCACAGTTTGTGGTGGATTAACTAATGGTCAACTTGTAACATCCAGTTGAGCTGAATCAGCATGGTGTTGGGTGTGGAAGGTTCACCTGAGGGTTATTGCCAACAGCATAAAGAGAACGGGAGGGGAAGATGGTGAGCTGTTGATTCTCCTGTAGAAGTTTGTCATGCTGGCTTTCTTAATATGAACTCAGCTGTTCTCATGGTCGGAGGAGCTCAGGACCTTGTTGTCGCTGAGGATGGCTGTGGTACTTTTTGATGGAGCTCTGGTTTTTACATTGAGTGTTGCTTCCTGGCTCTAGTGCAGATCCCTCCGCCTGTTGGCACGGGTCCTTCATCCTGCTGGCATAGACTTTCTAGCTTCCACCACTGACCTTTGGGCCTCCTCAGTGCAGATCCTTGATACAGACTTGCATAAGACATTATTGCGGGTCCTAGGCCTCCAGCTGGACTCATGGGGGGCATTGCCATGGGCCCTAGGTCTTCAGCTGGACTTGTGCAGGACATAGGCATGGGATCCAGGCCCTCAGCTGGATTCTTTGGGTCTCTAGTGTGTGGACAGATCTCTTGCACTCTTCTGCATTTGACTCTTTGGGTGAATATTGTAAAATAACTGTATAAATTTTGTGTCCTATATTCAGTCTATTCCCTTGTAAACCCTGACTACAACACAGTCTAGCAACTAGGAAGGCCAAGACCAAGGGGCTGCATCTGATGAGGGCTTTGTGTTGCATGGTTTCATGGCAGACAAAGAAAGCATCAGAGCAGGCCTGATTCATTCTTTTATAACGGCACTTATCTCACCATGAGGGTGGAGGGCTCATGTTCTAATCACCTCAATACTGTCACGCTGGTAATTAAATTTCAACATGAATTATGAAGGGGACAAACATTCACACTATAACACAGGGTAAAACATATGTCCTTCCATTTTCTCATGCTAAAGAGCTCTGCTAGATGCAGATCCTTTTGCTATTTCCATGCACTGTTTGGAATCTGGGTTGAACAAGAGCTTTTGCCCATAGAAAGCTCCCTCTTTTCTCTGTTCCAGGGACTGCTGCCTCCATTAGACTTTGGTCTGGTCTTGTTTGCCCTGCTGTAGCTGTTGCCAGGATTTGCAGCTGCTCAAGTCAGTGTGTGGTGTGAGAAGTCACTCTCTGGCATCTCCAGCCTGGCGGTCCTTGTCTGGAGCTGCCGAACTCCCTGCCTGAGGTGTGAGGGAAGGTGTTTCCTCCATAGGAAGGAACCAAGGAAAGAGACCAGGATCAAGCAAAGGTGTGAAAGGGGGAGCTAAGGGCACATTTTTGTGAGGGGAAGTGGGAGATGGGATACAAGGGCCCTGCTAGCCTGGAGAGTCTCATGGAGCACTCAGGGGACAGTGGCGGGACTTGTCTATCTTTTGGTTGTGCATAGGGTCAGTTCTTAGATATTTATATGTCTTCAGCCCCAAGCATAGTTAACATAGGTGAATCCTTGCTGAATGAATGAATAAACCCAGGTTTTGCTGAACAAATGAATAAGCCCAGGTTTTGCCAACTATGAAAGGAGCTTAAGGCAGGAGGGAATAGGTAGATTCAGAGGTCAGTTTAGAATTCCTGCAATCCTGCTCTGCAGACATCCACCCTCAGGTCTGCTCTGGGTTCGGAAAGTGCTCCCTCTGTTTCATCAGGTGGTCCCTGACAGAATCCGTGAGACCTGCAGTAGTATGGCCCACCAGCCTGCCAGGCCCTCACGGGAGGAGTTTGTTTGCTTTATTTACCATTGTTTCTCCAGCCTTCAGGAGCTGGTGACATGTGTCTAGGAGAGATCCTTTCAAATAAAGAACATCAAGACCATAGGGTGGCGCCATTGTTCCAGCCAAAGACCATATAGCTTGAGAAGGGAAGGCACTGGACTTTGCTTTTGAATCCAAACTCCCTGGATTTTTCTGTTAGGCTCTAATCTCAGTGCAGCGATGTGTTCTCATCTCATAACGTGGGGATTAACAACACACTGTAGTTAATTTGAATGAGAAAAATCTGTTGCAAAAAGCAAAATTCCAAGCCTGCTCTTTCCTGTAGGTGGCTAAGAAGGGCCCAGCATGTTGGTAGGGACAAGTTTCTTACAAAGTGGCAGAAAGCTGCAGGCTGGTCTGCCCACGCAACAGCTCGTGCTGAGACCATTTACAGACCTATGGAGTGTGACCAGCACTCCTACCCCGGTGCACCGTCTCGGTAGCTTCACAAATGCAGCTGGGGACCAGTATATGAAGGGCCCCCAGCCTGAATTTCCATCACTCCTTCCCCAGCACCTTTTGCACCAAGCTCGGTGTTCTTCCCCATGTATCCCTGTCCACCCCTTCTCCCAGAGCCAGTTCTCAGAAGGGCCTTTTGTGCATCTCCTGCCTCTAGGATCAGCACTTCTGAATTTTGGATTCTCTTTGGCCAAGGGACACTGAGAAAGATGACTGTGGCCTGCGTTTTCTGTACCTGCTTTTCTCTTGACTACTCATTGCAGTGGTGATTTTCTTGGGTTAAACTCCATTCCTTGAGTGTGTGGTATTTCCTAGACATAGCAAGTACTCACAGGTATTTATGGATGTTGGAGAGCACAGTAAAACATATTGCTCCATATTCAAAGGGCTGGGAGATGTTTAATAGCAAAACATAAAAAGGAAGAGTATGGGGGTCATTACTCTTGTTCTCAGACAACTATAGATTATGACTTTAGATCATAATCTATAAACTAGCAGCGTGACTTTGTGTTAATATTATTATTAGAAATAACATTAACAATGGGCACGTTTATTGTGTCTGATATAAAGTAGTCATTGCGCAGTGCAGTTTACGTGCATACTTCATCTCATTTTCCCAACAACCCTGGGAGGTGTTATTTCCAATTTCCATGTGGAGAGAAGTAAGATTCAGGAAGATTAAATAACCCACTCAAGTTTCTAAGTTGGTACTAGCTGAACTCTGTGGGATTCAAAAGCCTAGGCTGCTTTCCCGGACACATGCCTACAGGGACTAGAGTCACAGTGGGGCCTGGGCTCCTGCAGCAATGCTCTCAATTAAGATCTGACCCTTCAAGGGCCAAAGGCTCTGCAGTGAGACTGAAGGAGCGGCAGTCTGGGAGTGGCCAGAAGCAAGCTTCTTGGAAATCTAGATTGAAGAGAATTCCTCCCATTCCTCCTCAGTAAGAAGCAAGCAAGGCCTAAAGTACAATGTACTTGTGCAGCAGAATGCATGCAAAGGTGTGGCGTGGCTTATTTGGTTGAGCCAGGAGACTTCTCTCTTCTAAAATATCTCCCTCTCTGACCTGCTATGGGGTCTCAAATGTCGCTATTAATCTTTACTTTCTTTGAGTTTAAACTTTTTCAGTCTCTCCACATCTTCCCCGATCTATCAGACCTGGCAAGAAACGTGTTGAGAGCCATCTGAAAGAAGGACAGGTACGTGGACGTGGCCCGGGGCTGGTCTGGTCCTGCTGTCTCCTTAGTCGGTGATGTGGCCAGAGGCAGACAGGAAGTCACAGAAGGGGCCCTGGAGGGAGGAGGCAAAGGCAGAGAAAAAGAGAATCAAGCTTTTGGTTTTGGACAACAAAGTCTTCAGAACCCTGTTTTTCACCCGTTCTGTGCACCCTGCCTCCCTGCAGCTGGGGTCCTAGATGCCCGCTGCATTCAGCAAACGTAGCAGGTGTTGCTAACAACAAGAGATGGAAGACAGGGAAGTCTTCAGCCAATTCCTCACCCAGCTGGAAATACTGACAGTGAAAATGCGTTTTCTAGGGAAGAAAACCTCTGGCTTGACACTGAATATTTGCTCGGTGAGGAAAGAAGCTTAAAGGGTCTCATCAGCTCCCAGCACGAACAGTAGGAAGCTCCCAGTCACTTTTCCATAAGGACACGATCTTTCATCGTACTATTAAAAATTAGGCTGGGGCTGCGAGACCTCAGAAGAGTAAATTACTAGTATCCTTCTCTCCTGAGAACAAATCAGTGTGGAAAAAGGAAGCAAAAGACTGAAGTGTGAGGATACCAAGCCCCTGAAGAGAGTAGGAGAATGGCAAGGCCAGCTGCAGCATCTGGAATATCTATGCTTTTGGTGATTTATTTAACGAATGTGTTGTGAGTTGGCCTCCTTTATACAGGTCGTGATTTCCTAGGGTATGAGTGTGAATATTTAGATTTCTGGGTTGCTTTCTTTGAGTAGCTCCAAATTTGGGTGGCTTTGGTTTCAGAAAGTCACGTAGAATTTCTTGTAACTGGACTGAAAGAACAATGGCATTCGAAGATGTCCTAATTGCTAGAACCCACGATACCTTATATGGGAAACGGGCCTGTGCAGATGAGTTAAGTATCTTTAGTTAGGAAGATTATCCTGGTGGCCACTAAGCATAATCACCATTTCCATACAGGAAGAAAGGAAAAGAAGGGAGAATAGAAGAAGGCCATGAGATGTAAGCAGAATCAGAGTGAGAAGATGCTGACTTTGAAGATGGAGCAAAGGACCGGGATCCAAGGAAAACAGCTGTAGAAGCTGGACAAGGCAGGAAAGAGATTCTCTCCTAGAGCTCTGGAGAGAGTGTGGTGCTGCCAATATTTTAAGTTTAGCCAGTGAAATCATTGTTGACTTCTGACTCCTAGAACTATAAGAAAGTAAGTATGTGTTGCTGTAAAGCCATCAAGTTTGTAGAAATTTGTTACAGCAGCAACAGAAAACTAATACATGGCACAAGGTAGTAATTTTCTTCCCTGGGTTCCTGGTCTATAAGGAACTTTCAAGTTAAGAGCTATTTTAGTCAGGTTCTGCAGAAAGACAGAGCTCATGGGAAATACATACATATATATATATATATAT
>NW_004955508.1:4936311-5013201 GCF_000276665.1 Chinchilla lanigera
GAGAGAGAGAGAGAGAGAGAGAGAGAGAGAGTTGAGAATAGATTTACTAGGGTTATTAGCCCATTCAATTATGGAGACGGAGACATCCCACGATAAGCCATTTGCAGGCTGGAGAATCAGGGGATCTGGTTAGGTGGCTCAGTCTAAGTCCAGAGGTGGTAGGACCAGGAAAGCAGATGGTACAAATATAAGCTCTAGGCAAAGGCCAGACGTGCCAGGGGTCAGGGCCCAAAGACCAGAGAACCTGGAATTCTGACATCAAAGGCAGGAGAATAAGGTGTCCCCAGAGGGTGGTGGAGGGGGAAGGAAAAATTAATCTTCCTCCACCTTTTTGTTCTTCTAGGCCTCTAGCTGATTGGATGATGCTTGTCCATATTGAAGACAGATCTTCCCCACTCATTCCACCAACTCACAGGCCAATCTCCCTTGGAAACACCCTCAAAAACACACTGGAGACACCCAGTCATTGCAGTTAAAAACATAACCACCTTAATCCAGTCAAGGACACTCCAATTCAATCATCATGGGAGGTGTGATGAGACCCACAGGCATTCTGAATGCTAACCATGCACAATATTCTCTCCTTCTACACTTAATCAACAGTGGATGGAAGCAATGGGAAACAAATTTGTTTTAGGCTCCGAGAAACCTAAGTCCATGTCCTGGTGCTTTAATGGATTGACCTTGAGAGTGTTACCTGAACTCTTGACTTCCACGGCCACTGTGAACAGTAAATGAAATAAAGGTTGTGACAAAGTCACGGCTAGCTCAGTGCCCAGCCCATTCATTGTAATTCCCTCTTCTTTCTCCCCATAGATACACAAAATATCAATGATTTTTTTTGTTAACCAGAGAGATAATTGAGAATTAGTTAAAAAAAACCCAGAAGTCTAGACTATTTTTAAAAAAGCCCAACAATTTCATTTTATAGATAGAGAAACTTGTTGAATGTGGTAACTTGCCTAGGGTAAAATTATAGCTCAGAGGATGAGCATAGTCTCAGCTCAGCCAGCTGAGTGCTCTGTACCATTAGCAAGATGTACTATGATATTATCTAATACTCCTTTTCTGTGTATCAGTGACCACAACCTAGGACTCATTCTTTGTCCTTTATCTTTCTTCCCTCCCACAGGTGGGAGGAGACAGAGCCAGGGATTAGTCACAGAGGAGAAATAAGAAAGTGACTGTTTTTAAATAAGTTTGGAATGGACTTTATTGACATTAGGTAAGAAGACTGGATTCTCAGTGATGTAATCTGCCCTAGCATATGGGATAGTAGTGTCTAAAAGTGGAGCTCTAATGATCCTGAGAAGACAAAGCCTTCCTTTTTCTTGACTATAGATGGTTTCCTTTATGCAGACCAAAACAAAAACAAATAAAAAAAGAAGAAAGAAAGAAAATAAAAAGAAAACCCCCCTAACTCTGTAGGATCTAAATTGGTGTGCTTAGCATGCATGCATGCTCATAAGTGACAGGGTGTGGGTAAGCAGGCATGTGCCTTGGCCCATGAGATCTGGCATTTGTACAGGGTCCTCTGTTGGCTTGGATCAGGAAGTTTTACAGAGCAGAGCCAAGATGAAGGTTTGCATGCAGCTCGGTTCTTTTGGTAAGTGATTGCAGGGAGCAAAAATGGAGGACTGATAGAAGGAAAACAGAAAAGGTGGGAGAGCCAGCCCAAGGATGTGTCATCAGACCAGTCACTGGTGGGTTTTACCCTGTGGGAACCTTTTGTGTCATTCACCGCTATGTTTCTTAGAATGGTCTACTTACAGGATGGAGGAAGGAGGCACTATCTGAGGCATCAATAACCTTCCCATTTCTAAGCTTGTTAATGCCTCAGAGTGGATGTTGCGTTGGGATGTTGAATATCCCTCAAAGAACCTTGAAGGTGTGGACCAGGGAGGAGATATTGGGAGGTGGTGGACACTTTAGGGAATGTAGCCAAATGGGAGGTCATTAGAGCACTGGGGGCATGCCCTTAAAGAGAACTGTGGAACCCTGGTCTTGTCCTCTTCCCACCTTTTGCTTCCTGACTATGGATATGAGGAGTTTGACCTACTATGTGCTTTCCACCATTGCCATCTGACACTCCCACCAGAGTCCCAGATCAATGGATCCATCCAGTCTTAGAGGGAAACCTCAAAAACCGTGAGGCAAAGTAGCTTCTTTCTTTATAGATCATTAGTGAGCTGTGATTGAAAAGTACAGTTAATATTTAAAAAATTATTACTATAAAGGACACATTGTCATTAATCCTCCTTAAAATACTTTTCCTTGCTTCCAAATCACTTATTCCTTCATTGTATCACTTTCTTGAAGCCACTTTGGAAGTCCTCTTTCGTGTCTTGAGTTGTGAGGTGGCTACTTCAACGTTCTGAAAAAATTCAAAACAGTTATCTTTCATGGTCATTTGACTTTGGGGAAGAGCCAGAAATTTCACAGTACCAGATCCAGCGAATAAAGTGGATGAGGACACTCTTTCATGTTTTTATTTCATAGAAATTATTGTAAACATTTTGAATCAATTCAGGACATCAAGGCAGCCATAAAAATACAAGAAATAGGACTTCTAGAACTTCTTCAGAAAGCGGCAAGAACAGAAAGCTAAGTGTGTTCAAAACATGGAGTATTTTGCAGGGGATTAGTGGAAATGTGTCTTTTAGGGTAATACACTTTAAAAAATTTAAATGTTCACTATAATGTTTGATCATGCCTCCTAGATCAGGTATTTCTTAACACGAAGATAACTAGTAGAGTGGCTGGCCACGCTGCATGGGCATTTCATGGGTGGAGAAGTCTGGGGGCAGAAAGAGAGAAAGACTGAGAGACAGAGCAGCTAGAAAGGGAGGGTAAGAGCTGTCGTGAGTATGTTTTCTTGCACTAACTTCAGTAAATAAAAAGGAAGGAATAAAAAGGAAGGCAAACAGGATGTGAAATGAGGCATATGACATGTCTGATACATCCTCTTACCGGAACATTGTTTTTTACTATTGAAACCTCTATTCTGTGATATTATTAAAAGTATTTTCCATACAGTGGAGACCATTAGAGACCTGATGAGTTTTGTCCAAGCCCAGGCAACTGCTTAGGACCTTTCCAAACGAAGTGTCATATCAAAGGAGTGACATTGACCCAGGATCTCTGATTCATCGTAGGCTTCACTAGACAAAGACAGGAAGAGATGAACATAATGTGAATTCCTGTCATAGCACAGTGGGGATGCTGGCTGGTGGCAATCAAGTGAGGGTTAGAACTGCCTTCAGCTCTTCAATTTGTAAGAATCAGCACACACTTCTGAGAACCTGATTTTTCATTGGTAGGAAGATGATAGTAATTCCTCCAGAGGAATGATAGAGGAATCACAGGATAGAATGAAAGTACAGTCTACTTAACCCAGTGTTTAACATGATTGCAGTGAGAACCTTGCTTTCCCGTGGGAGACTCTGAGGCCAGGTGATGGCTGAGTGCTATGCTGATATCTATGGTAGAGGCAAGCAAAGTGGGTACTGAGAGGAAGGGTCTTCATTACTTTTCTCATGGCTGGAACAAAATACCCAGTACCCACAAGTTAAGGGAGGAAAGGTTTGCTTAGCTAACAGTTCGTAGAGGTTTCAGTTTATAGTCAGTTGGATCCAAGGCAGGATGGCAGGGCAGATGCACATTGCAGAGGAGAAAGAGTTCATGGTAAGGCAATGAGGAGGCAGCAAGCAGCAGCCTGCCTTCTGTCTGTCCCTCAGGCCTCAAACTTACTGATGGGTGCCAGCCAGGATGGGGCACCCTTAATCCCATCATCACGCCCTTAATCCACATTCACACACCTTATCTAGCCACCTTTGAAACTCCCCACCTATGACCGCATGAGGTTTTGGGGGGACATTTAGATAGAAGCCATAACAGAAGGCTTCCTAGAGAAAGAAATAGGTGGTACAAAGATAGAAAAAAAGATGAAGATGAGCAATTTTGAGCAAGCATAAGAATTAGAAACAAATTCAGATGTTTGAATGTTGACGAGTAAACCTAACAAAGGAGGAGCCCTGTCCACGTGAGAGAAGGTTTGAAGTAATAGATAAACATACTGTGGGTTTTTTTTTTTTTTTTTTTAATTTTATTTTAAGGATAAAAGGAGGGAAACATTAACAGACATACAACATTTTACAACATATCACAAGCACAATACAGACAATACAGAGTTACAAACAAAGTGGTAGGGAATTAACAATGGTGGTTGTATTACATATTGATATCTTCAAAGTGGCTTCTCATGAAAACAGATATAGACATGCAATACTGGTCAACCAAAGACTCATTGTTTTGTTTTTTGTCTTTTTTGAGACAGGGTCTTGCTATGCAGTTAAGGCTGGGTTTGAGCTCATTTTATAGCCCAGGCTGGTCTCAAACTCATAAGGACCCTCCTGCCTCAGCCTCCTGAGTGCTGGGATTACAGACGTGATCCACCTCACCTGGCCATACTGTGTTTCTAAGCGGAAAGAGACAATATTTAAAATATGGCATTTCTCCTCTATTGTATAAATTTAGTAATTCACATTCTTTGTTAGTGTGGGATTCATTGCTACCCCTCATTATTGGAAATAAATTTGTCAGTATCTCCCATATCATACCTTTTGACCCAGCTATTCAATTACAGAAGTGTACCCTTCAGCAATACTTAAGTGTCCCAGATTCGTTGTAATAGTTTGTGTTAGTAGAAATTGGAAATCTTACTATTCTACATGAAGAAATGATCACTTTTTATTATGGAATACAATGCAGTGGCAAATGAGGGTTTTGTTAATGCATAGGTATGGACAGGGAGGTGTTCTAAGACACTGAACCACAGAATAATATATAGAGTATGGTCCCAATTGTGTAGAAAATGTAGTAAGTATATATATGTGCGCAAATGAAGCCATGAACCTGGAAGACATTGATGGGAACTGGATGTTAAACAAATGTAATGTTTTCTTTCAAATAAAAGAACATTGAGTTAAAGTGAAAAAAAAAGATGAAAAGAAGTAAAATATATTTTCTTTATGGGAATAGTCCCAGCATAGTTTTGATATGTAATTATTCCAAAACTGGATTCCTAGCTGATACTCCTAGTTTTAGGAAAATAGCATAGTCATTGAGCAAAAGCCTAAATGAGGTTATTTGTTTCCAGTTTTCTTGACTTATGACTTAAAATACAGTTTTTAGTCATGATTATTGAATATCGATTTTTCCATTTTCTTATACTTTAGATTAATATCCCTATTCATATAAAAATCAATGTTTGGGTGACTTATTAAGGTTTATGTTCCTTTTTATCCCTTGATCATAATTTTTTCCTTTTTACATAAATAATACTTGAATGCACTTTTGACTTTCATGTTTTACTTTACATCCTACCCTACCCTTTCAGTTTGTTACATAACCTCTTAGCTATGCTCACACACCTGAGTCGTTGTCTTAACTGGTGGAGTCAACAGTCAGAACTTGGGGTTTCAATGCAAAGTGTTCTCTTACTGTTTTGTCGGAGTCACTGACTAGTTCTCAGGCCCATGGTGGTGGGAGTTCAGGAGCCGCCTCACGTCTCCACAGTAGATAGTTTTTCCTCCCTTTTGCCATCCCCTGTAGGGTTGTGCTGAGGAGCGGGAGTCCTGTGCACCCTGGAGAGTTTAGGGTTTTCCATCTTCCAGGAAGCAGCACAGAAACAAGCAAGTCTTTCTCTTCCTAGCATTGCCAAGACTTACTTCTGTGGGCTATCTTATTATTCTCTTTCCAGGATGGGGGTAAATAGGAAGGAAAAGAAGCTGAAAGGAAAAGCAACACTCCTTCTACCAGGCTCGTGGAATGTCCATTAAGGATGAGAAGGAGTTTGCCACGTGGGTGAATGGGGGACAGTCCAGACAGAGAGGATGGTCAAAGAAGGACCAAATGGGGAGGGCAGGAGCCACAGCAGCTCCGGTGCTGGACAGCACCAGTAAGGCGCTGCCTTTTTTGGAAACCAGCTTGGGTTTAGAGAGTTGCTGCCTTTGCCTCAGTTTCTTCACCTGTAAAATGGGGATAACACTAGTGTCTACTTCATATGTTTGTTGTGAGGCTTTAATCAGTTAACATGTGTAAAGTGCTTAAGACAGGGCCTGGTGAGTGGTGAGAGCCATGTCAGTGTGTGTGTTATAAACAAGCTATGGTCTTTAATGGTGCAGCAATTTCCTTACATATAATTTATCTGCTTTTTATCTTTCTTAGAATTTTTTTTTCCTTTCATGGAGAGAAGTGATCTCACAACTCGGTACATTTAAACAACATAATGGTTTGATTTCACAAACAGTCTCTATTATCCCGTCCTGGCCAAAAGCTTTTTGGCAGTTATTTTTCTGTTGGGTTCATCTGATCCGATAAAAGGTTGGCTGGCCTCTGACCACAGTTTCTCTTTGCCATCTTCCCCTCAGGCTGGAAAATCAATGCTGGCTGGCCATCAGAGGGCCCTTGCTTGGCTTCATGTACCTTGTAGAAAAGCTCTGTTTACTATTAAAGGAAGATGTGCTGTAGGACCAAAGCCCCTCACAATGTCCCACTCCCTTCCTCTGTGGACTCTTTGGGGGCCTTGGTGGGTGAGGATAGAAGGGGAGTGAATACTGCCAGCAGAAGTGTGCTGGAAAACCACTTCTGAGGGCTGAACGCTTTGGTGTACATTGTTTCGTGATTACCTAGTGTAAATACTCCCCCATGGCCAACTTCAGACTACCAGCGATAGGTTGGGAGAGAAGGCCGCTTTCATCTCTCACAAGCTACTCACAGCTACTTCCATAGCGCAGGGGCTGAGCAGATGCTGGGGACGCCGGAGGGCGGGGAGGAGATAATTAGCATGTGCCAAGCATCTCCAGAGTGTGTTCTGAGCTGTGTGCTCTGCAGACATGATCTCATTTGATCTTTGTAATGACATTGTGAGTCCGCTAACCTCAGCCCCAACTTCCCACGGAGAGGCAGAGCCTCGGAAGAGTTAGGTAGCACACCCAAGGTGACACCGGAGTGGTGAAATGGTAGTGACTCGTGGATTCAAAGCAGCAGAGAATAATGCTAATAAAAAAGTTACAGGTAGTGCTGTGGGGTACATCTATTTTAACTTTAACTTTGCCCTGCCCCTCTGACATGAAAATCATTGATTTTAAGACCTGGGAAGAGCATTTTTTTTTATTTAGCTCAACTGCTCAGCAAGCAGATGAGGGATGTGAGCTAGAACAGTTTAATTTTAGCATGAAACGGCGTTAATGCGAGAACCTGTGCTTGCTGTGATAGTGAGGAAGGCGCACTGTGTTCCTGGGGTAAAGAGCCTGGAAGGAGGTGATTTTACTCCCCTAGGCCCTGCCCTTTGGGCAGAATGCAAGGGCACCGATGCCCTAATTCTAGGGAAAACAGAGCAATTCCTGGGACCAGGATTTTGGACAAGCCCTTAGGAAATTATGCAACTTTTCTACACTACCTGGTCTTTCCCATGGACTTGAGGACACGAATTAAAGCTCAAAGCAAGCGACAGTACTTGGACATGCTGACACCTTCAGTTCTCTGGGCAGGTTGTTCCTTTGGGTCACACACCTCATGGTCTCCATCCAAGGAGGGGCACTTTTTTGTGTGATACTAAGATTGAAGCCAGGGCTGTCACACTGACTTCCACCCCTGGCCCTGTTTTATTTCCTATGTGAGACAGCATCTCAGGGTCACTGAGCTGCCTAGGCTGGCCATGAACTTATGATCCTCCTGCCTTAGTCTCCCAGACTGCTGGGATTACAGGCGTGTTTCACCCCAGAGGGCCATGTCAGCCTTTGTCTATAGGGGAGAAACTGAATGAGGACATTTCAAATCCACTGTCCATCCTGCCTTGATTCCTCCGATGGTGGGTTAGTCAGGACCTGGTGACAGGGGTGGTGCTCACTAGGGAAAGGGTGCCATATCCAAGAGGCTGCAGGCACACATCCCTGTCACACCTGGGACCAAGGGTGTGGGATCTCTTCCCCTCCCTGTGGCTCACGTGCAGGTTCACTCAGGAAAGGGATGCTTCTTCAGCATTGGGCCACTGCAGTCTTTTCTCCAATCCAGACGGTGAGGTGGGTGGGTGAATAACTTGAGAATCACTTGTCAGAACTGGAGCATTATACTGGAGGCACAAAATAGAGCTCAGTGGAAATGAATAGAATTTGTTGTTATCCTACACTACTGTCTTCTGTGGGAGTTGTGTATCCTATAAAATGTGCTGTTGTGTTATACAGGGCTCACTCGCACACTCATTCTGTTTATGCATTTGTCAACAAACTTCTGTGCCAGGAATCTGCTGGACTCTTAAAGAGCCTGAGCCTTTTGCTCTTCTCCTGCATGCTCCACAGGCTCTGTTTTATGGCTAGTCACCCAGGAGTCCTCTACAGAGGTCTTGGACTTTAGCTTCTGGAATCTCCTGGAGTTAATTCAGACCTTTTAGATGCCCATTTACAGGCTCTGCACCTGTGGGGCCAGACCACATGCACTTTGCTCCTCAACCACTGCAGATGTTAGACTGAGCTATGAATCTCCGGGATTTCAAAAGATTCCTGCTTAATGACCCAGCCCTGGCTCCCGTCTATAAAAGTCATGGAACCTTACCTAAGCCAGTCAGCACAGCTGGCAGATAGATCCATGGAGAAATGGGTTATCAGAGATTCAGGGAGGAGGACAGAGCACAGCTGCTTCTGCTCTGGGAGTCCCAAGGGTCTAAGCCAGTGCAGCAGGGAGGGGCCAACAAGCAGGCCTTAGTGATGGATGGATGAGCCTCATAGTCCCCAAAGCCAGGACTTTGCTGGATGGAGCCAGAGGTTATTTCCTTTTCTAATGAAAGGGCAATTTGTCCCAGCACAGAGAAAAGAATTATCAGCATATAAAGTCTTCAGCTTCTTGAGGTAGAATTGCTCAGGAAGTGGCTGCCTGGGGAACCTGGAAGCTCAGGCTGAGGGGTGTATAGCCCTAAGTTCAAACTTTGGCAATCAGGTTCCATATGTTAAAGGGAAGAGTGTCAACTTGTGGGCATATTTTAAATTCACTGCACCTTAGATTTGACTGGACCCAGGGACAAAAATGAGGTGTCATTCTTTCCTTCCCTTCCTCTCTCTTTCTGTTCTTCTTCTTTTCCTATTTTAGCTCCCAATGCCAACAGATCTCTTTACACTGGCACAAAGAAGAGAGGCTGGCTTGTGGACTCCTGGCTTACATTATGCTGGCTCCAAGGCCAGAAGGTTAAGATCCAATCTTCTTCATTTAGTAAAATCACAAGAAGAGGCTCTGATTGGCTTCATTTGAATCACATGGTCATGCCTGTGTCAATGTCCCCCCCCCTCCAGGAAAGTAATTCTCTGATTGGCTGAACCTGAGTCACATGTCCACTCTTATGTTGCGAAGTAGTGAGTGTTGTTCATTAGTCCCTTGGGAGTCACTTGATAATGCTGAGGGAGAAAGACCCCCCCCATCATGATATCTCTTATATGTGATGGAGGAAGGTGATAACTCCTATATAGGCGACAGGTGAAGAGTACAATGCTTCCAGGCTAGCCAACTTTGGGGAGAATTTGAATTTTTTTGGTTTGAAGGAGCTGGAAGCAGCAGTCAGAGACAGGCTAAAGAGGAGCCTTGTGATCCTGGAAACCTCCCATGCTGCACCAAGTGTATTAGGCAGCTTTCTTACTGCTGGGAAAAATGTCTGACAACTGTAGGTATTAAATGAGGGGAAGTTTATTTGGTTCACAGTTTCAGAGGATTCAGTCCATGGATACCTGGCTCCAAAGCAGAAACATCACAGTGGAAGGACATGATGGAGAAAAAACTGCTGGTGGGTGGCTGGAAAGCAGAGAGCGGGGAAGAGCCCAGAGGGGAAGGATCCAGAGTCAAGACTGCTCCCAAGGTGATGTCCCATGACCCACCGAGACACAACCATAAGTGTGCTTTAATAATCTTTTAGCCATTTCTCAAGTCAATCAAGTTGACAATCAAAATTAACAGTCACATGCTCTGATCAGTATCTGTCTTGAAATAAATAATGTTAGAACAAGGCCATGGTGTAATCCTGTCTATCTGGAGAGAGTTTACTCTGACAGTAATTTAGAGGCTGGATTGGAGGAGGCTGATTGGAGACCAAAATGCTGGTTCAGAAACTGTTTCAATGATACAGCTGAAAAAAAACAAAACAAAACAAAACAAAAAAAACGGTTTCAGTAAGAATTTTAAATGTCATCATGTGTGGTTGAATTTTAGTTATTCTTGTTGAGTTTCTGGAAGAAGATTCTGGGTAGGAGAAATTTTTAGGCTTTTTCATCAAGGTATTTATTAGAAATGCCTTGACTATTCTTGTTAAGCCCTTCCTATGTCCCTCATTTACTCGATGAATGTTTATGAGGCACTTAGACATGGCAATAGTTAAG
This sequence comes from Chinchilla lanigera, assembly GCF_000276665.1. Classification (NCBI taxonomy): domain Eukaryota; kingdom Metazoa; phylum Chordata; class Mammalia; order Rodentia; family Chinchillidae; genus Chinchilla; species Chinchilla lanigera. The sequence goes on from NW_004955508.1 coordinate 4,946,730, forward strand.
CCAAAGAACTGAATTTCTAGTGATGAAATAGCCAATATCGTGGCAGGTAACTAAGGAAGATATTTTTGGGTAAAAAACATAATTACCTCTTTTTTCTATGCACAAAACTGCCTTATCTCATGATAATTAAATGCAAAGGGACTTCTGCTTTTTACATCTTTTCAAATTTCATCCTCACAGCACATACTGTTAAGCCCTCCTACATGAGCACTGAGGCCCTGGCTGTTTGAGTGCATGGGGTTTGACACCTGTCACACCAGCAGCAGCAGCAGCAGCAGCAGAGATAGCAATTTAAAATGTTGTATGCATTTTTCCAGGTGTTCTGCATGCTTTATCTCATTTGATTCTCACAGCAGCTCCAAGAGATGAGTACTGTTACTGTACCCATTTATGCAGCTGAGAAAGCTGAGGCATACAGAAGTCAAGCAGATTGTTCCAAGTCACACACTGGGAAGTGGCGGTTTTGAATCCAGGCAGTGAGATTCCTGCTGTGTTGCTGTACCTGCTCTGCTGTACTGAATCAGTAAGCACCAGAAGGTAAGGCAAGAGCATGAGCCCTGGGTGCACACTTGCCCGTGTGGGAGGGATGAGGCGTCTCCATGTGCTCAGTGGAGCTAGCAGATGGGTACTATTGTGAACTCTTTCCTCAGGAACATTGCATTGTCTACAGATGCCCAGGCAGGGTCAGGATTTCAGCCCTGTCATTCCCCAGGGAAACACGAGAAGCAGCAAAGAGAATCTTGTAAAAAAAAAACCCCAAACCAAAACTCAAGACAAAAACCCTCAACAACAATCAATCAATTAATGTAGCATTTTAGAATGGGAGAATGAAGCAACACGGAGTGCACTTTTCTCTCTCCATCTTTATATAGGTGCTGGTGCACTGAAAGGAGCCTCTGAAAACATCCTTGAAACAATCCTATCCCAGTGTGGTCATTAGGAAAGCAGTTCTCTAGTATTTCTAGCTCTCCTTCTGGGGCAGGACGAGGTTGCACCTACTTCTGCCCCCTTGAGGCTCATGTGCTGAGTGACTTTGTGTTGCAGCCAGCTGACTTCTTAAGAGTTAGTAGGCAACTCTCCATGCTCCTGTCCTGTGTCATGGTGCTTGGCAGGCTGCAGATGGCCCATGTTCTTAGCCTATGTCTCAGAGCAGGAGACTCCCAGCTGACCTGTGGCGGACACTTTCCAGGAAAGAGTAACATTCTTTTTTATCTTACAGCATTGATTTGGGGTTATTAGTTCCTAGATCTACCATGTCATGGCTGAAGCATCAAGTCAGTTCAACCAAAAGAGTCTTGTGTTCCTCTGCTGAAGGAATTACCTTGTGTTCTTAATTGCAATTTGGCTAAAGGACAGAGAGTCATGGGAGACTGTGTAGGTCTGTTTTGACTGGGCATATTGCTTCCCTCAACATCACAGTAAACAGGCTCGGTATATAGCTCGGAGACAGAGCACTGGCCTAGCACGTACAAGGCCCTGGGTTTTATCCCCAGCACAAAAATGTCACACTAGCCAAAGTAGAATAGAAACGGAAAATCGAAAAAATCATAATGGCACTTGATAGATGTGATAGATGCATAGAGACTTAACTTTTCAAGAGTTTTTGCATCTATCTACTTTTAACCCAGGATAATGACAAAAACAATGTGTAACAGAGTCTATTTTCCAAAGATTGCCTTGATGACATCTGCTACCCCGCACACACTTCTGCTGTGCGGCCTTGCCATTTCCCCGTCGAGAGGTGGAGTTGGTTTCTCCACGCTTGAGTCTGCATGGGCTGAACACGCCCAGAAGTCCTCTGGCTCCAGTTCTGGAAAAAGCCCAGCTTTGGCGGCCAGCTTGTGCTTCCTGTCTGCCGCACGGCGGGGGGAGCCTCTATACAAAAAGCCCAACCACCCTTAGACCTCAGAGTGAGAGGAGCCCATGTGTTGTGTTGAGGCTGTGGGTGCGACACCATCATGAAACTGTATCCTCCAGCCCCGAGGCCCTAGCTAACGCCACAGGACCTCAGTGAAGCAGCTTGCCGAGTCCTTTCCAAGTCACTGACTCACATAAATATAAGCAAAATAGATGGTTGTTCTAGTCAGTATTCTTTGTGCTAGCGTCATCTAGCAACAGACAAAATATTAAACAGCAGTAACACTTTCTTATTTTAAAGGTAAGGAAATTGATCCTTAAAGGAAGTAAATCATTTTCTTAGGGTCCTAGTGCTGCTTGGGAGGATTAGAACACAGACACTGTGATTAGCACTCCGCTCAGGGCTCTTCCAGAGCAAACCACATCCTGGCACATAGGATATGTAGGGTAGATCCTACGAGGATCTACATGAGAAGGGAATTAAGGCAAGAGAGGTTGAGGGCCTTGGTTAAGGTCACACAGCAGGTTTGGGCCACTGACCAGACAAGAATCCCACCTTCTGACTCCGGCGTCCGGTTCTCTGCCCTGCAGAGTTCTAACTCCTCCAATATGTAAGACAGGAAGAGCCAAGCTGTTTGAACAATTAAAGGGTGTTTTTGTTGCCATTGTTTCTTGGTAATACTCTATAAAAGCAAACCATAATTCTCAGGAGGATATTAAATAAAAAGCTATAAAAATGTCTCATTGCCACAGGCTGAACATTTGAAGGGAAATTTGCTGAAGAATATGCCATCGTGTTAGAACGAAGGGAACTAAGGACAGGAGAAGGCCAGGGATCTGTTTCTATTTCAGAAGCCCCCTACTCACAGGAAGTCCTGGCTTAGACCCACCACTGCCCATTTGCTTTCCTCAAACAGAAACAAAAACAAAACTATCTTTATGGGCATGCTTAATGTGTCATCTACAGACAGTTTCCCAAAGTAAAGATGACTCAGGTCTCCCAGGGAGTGGAGCTGGAGGGCATGGCACTTTTCACTCTTTCTCGATATCCCACTTTCTCACTGCTGGCTCCTGCACTCTCTACTTTTTCCCGTAAAGGTGCACTCACAGTCTCTTACCAGTGGGTTCCCTCTGCTTGTAGAGAGCATTTTAAACACAATTCCATTAGGATGATTCTAACCCACAAAATTCCGTGGTGTCCACTTGACATGTAAGAATCTCACACATCCTCACCCTACCAGACGGAGGCAGTGTAGGCCGCCTAACTTTGTCTCATCTCTTTGTCTTGACATGATGAGCATTTATGCTGGGTTCTGCATTCATAATTTTCCAGGCAAGGTTCAAAGACGAGTCAAGCTCCCAGTGGAAATAATGAAAGTGTCTGAAGAATTCTTATTATCATATGGGTTAGCTATTGCCACAATAACGCTGCCTGACAAATCACCCCCAAGTGCAGACGCCTGTGACAGCATCCTCACCCTGGTGCTGGCCTTGCTGGGCAGCTTGATTGCAAACGGTGGTGGTTCCAGGTGGTGTGAGCTCCTGACAGCGTGGATTTGCTGCATGCGTGCTCCTTCTGCGCCAACAGTAAAGGAGAATCAGCTGCCAGGGGAAAAGCAACACCCAGGAGATGACAGAAGCACAAGGGAAGAAAGTGAATTGTGTATGTACACCTTAAGCTTCTGAGTGCATCTTATCTGTTTATAGCTCACTGGCCAGAGCAAGTCCCAAGACTGAGTCCAAAGGGCAGGGGTGGGGAGGTGGGTATGCTCTTTTCACAGTGGGGGCAGAGCAAGCCCCACAAGAAAGCCCAACATCATCAGGGTAGGGAAAACAGTCCCACAGCGATGGCTGGTGGAAGGGAACATTTTCTCAATAGAAATCTAATTTTCAGTCACCAAGGTGGGATTCCATTTCTGCAGCTCTGCTTCCAAGCATCCTGATCTCTAGGTGATTCTCCTTCTGCTTCCTTTAGGGGAGAGATTCCTTCCTCCTCGTGACAAAGAAAGGAAAGAGAGTGATTCTGCCTATGTTCAATTAACTTTGTTTGACTGATTCATTTTTTCATGTATAGCCAGGATAGGGTAGAGGTCACTAGGTGGTTTTGCTGACTTTCAGCAAGACCCGCGTGGGTGTCAGGATTTTGATAGTGCGTGTCTATGTTACCTTCTGTTCTCAGCTTTGGAGCTTTAGCTAAGCAGAGAAAGGTTCCCAGTCAAAGAAAAATTCTTTTCCATAGTATTCTGCTATAATTCTTCTTATATTATCTGTCACCCCCAAATTGATCAGTGGCTATCTTTCTATGAAAGATTGAAAGGACATCTGAAGGCCAAAGGAGAGATCAGTCACTGGAGTCCCTGGGATGTAGCAGTGGTTGGTTCCTGTCACTGAGGCAAATAACATACAGAATACAGAGATGAAAAAGATGTTCATTCAGATACCCAGCTGCCACTTAATGAAAGGAACGAATGACAGACTGATTGCGTTCAGAGTCCCTGAATGTATCATTTGCACCCTGGAATTTATGCCCTGATATTTACTGTTGATCAAAGTTGTATCCAAGCTTCCATGATGCTGCCTTTGCTGTTTGTATGACTTTTTGAGTAATCCTATTACATTGGTAAGAACTTTAAAATATTTTTAACTTATTTCTTTTCTGATTACTAAATAAACGCATTCCCTTCTGAAAGTACGGGAAAGGTATAAAAGTACAGGAAAAGATGTACTTATAACCCCACCATCTAGGAGTTATAGGAAGATGCTGGTGTTCTGGCTCTGGTACAAATATAGTTGGTCCTCTGATCAACAGGTTCTGCATCTAAAGATCCAGTCAACTGTGAATAGAAAATATTAGAAAAAAATACATCTGTATAGAACACACACACAGATTTTTTTCTTGCCACTGTTTCTTAAATAATACAGTATAACATCTACTCACATAGCATTTATATTACATATTATATATAATCCACAGATGATTTAAAGTATATGGTGGGGGCTGGGCATGGGAGCGTACACCTATAATCCTAGCATTCGAGGAGGCAGAGTCAGGAGCATCACAAGTTCAATTGTCTGGCCAATCGATGTACATAGTGAGACCCTGTCACTAAATAAAAAAATAAAACAGGCTGAGGATGTAGCTAAGTGCAAAGACTAGGAGTTAAATATCCAGTAGATGTCATATACAAATACTATGCAGTTTATAGAAGGAACTTGAACATTCATAGATCTTGGTGTCTGCAGGGAGGCTGGACCGGGGCTGGCTGGCTGCCTGGGTCCTGGATGCACCCACCACAGAGACATAAGAATCCACGGTTTTGTTGCTGGGTCTGCAGGACTGGACAGCCAATGATGTTGGATGCATCCTGAACACAGGTAACTCAGGTGATCAATATTTACAAAGGAAGAAAGAAAAAGAAGTGACAAATGTGTTCATTCTTAAGACAGTGGCCTCTGGAAGCTCAGTAAAGAGCAGGAAGAGAAGGGGAGAGGTGCAGGATTGGAACCAGGGGAAGAGAGCATGGAGATAAAGGTTAATTTACGCAAACTTTGCTCATTACTACTGTTAAAAGTTCTTCCAGTTTCCATTGGCTAAAGCATAGGACACTGAAACATTTTAAACTTGCCATTTTGATTGAGTAGTGGTGTGGGTACAAACTGAAATAGGCTTCCCAAATTTGAAAATCAAGTAAAGCTATTCTTTTTTTTTTTTTTTTTTGGTTTTTCTCCAGTACCGGGAACCAAACTCACGACCTTGTGCTTGCCAGGCAGGCGCTTTTGCCGCTGAGCTAAATCCCCAGCCCCAAGTAAAGCTATTCTTTAAAATGCAGTTTTAGCTTCTGTAACTTTGATGGATAGAGATAAAATGAAAGAGAAAGATGAGCAAACTGAACCCAGACCTTTCTCTTCCAGTCTGAGATCGAGAAATGGAAAACTCCCCAAGTGTCCATAGGCAGAGCCTGTGACCTGGGAGCCCCAGAGATGGGGCTTATTTGACAGTGTTAAGCAAAAGAACCCATGAATACGGCATGATTTGCTCTGTTTAAACCACACTCTAAAAGGTTTCCACTTTAATTATATCAGCTGTAGTGGGAGGCAGTTTACTCTGACATTGCCTAGGCAACCCTCCGTCACAGATGCCCAACCTGGACAGGGGCCAGGGAGCGGGCGGCCAGACGCAGCAGGGATTTCTGACCCTGTCAAGTCTGAGGGTCTCCTTAAATGTCAACATATTCCTGGTATCCCCACAGGCAGATGCTTGTGCTTTTAGTGACTCTTCGTATTTTGTATTTATTCATTACTACAATGGCTTCCCACCTTTGAAAAACACAAGCTTAGGTGTGGGATGGGCGTTGCTGTTTTCTGTCTGCACCGGGGCTGTGCAGCCTCATTCCTGGGGTTCTTTGGCGGCTCTGCGGCCCACATGTTGGGCCTCCCTCATCTGGGAGATGTCTGTAACCTGTTCATGGTAGACATGGTGACAGGCCTCGCTAGGCTGCCCTGGGAAAAATGCAAGGAGGTCATCTTTCTCGGATCTCAGTACAAAAATAATGAGCTCAGAGATGGGCCAGTTCCCTTGAGTGCAGGACCTCTGAATCGATCCTGGAACCCCTGGAAGCTTTCAGTGGAACAAGGTAGGACTACCGGCTTCTCAACACCACTGAAGTCCTGTGCAAAATCTTGTGTGTAATGTATGACCTTTTTTTCTAAGGCCTGTCCTTCTTCCTGAGAGTTGGAACCTTGACATAGAGGAAAGAGGCAGCGGCTTGAAGGCTGTGCTAGTTGGAAAGATGGCATCGCGTGGATTGTCACTGGGACTGATCTCACTATGGGGCACGGGCAGCAGGCCAGGCCCTGAGCTGGAACCTGTGGGCTATGTTCTCATACTTTATCCATGTGGGTGTTCCTATGGCATTTCACAGAGGGAAGCCCTGTGGCCAAGAGAGTATAAATATACTGATAAGGCCCAAATCCTACAGGGACAGCAGAGACCTGCACCCAGGCTGGGGGGTGGGAGCTGACATCACTGCTACTTTCCAGCACCACCCAAGAAAGGTGACAGTGCCCTGCTGGGAATCCCATGAATATACCAGGGACTTTTTATCCTGGCTGTTTCTGGGGAGCCACAAGAAAGACCCTATTTGTCCATGTAGAGGCCAATCCAGGAAGAAAATCTGCTCCTCATGGACTGGATGAGGGGAGGTTGGTCTCTTCACCCCAGCAGGCACTGCAGAGGCACTGGACTTCCCCTGAGAGAAGCTGACCTTTTTACTTTCCAAGCCAGCGCTGATCACTTTTACCCATATTAGTCTTGTGGCTTATTTTAAACGGGGAAGAAGACACTGTGGTCAGGGGCACTGAATGCCTGACTGCGGACATCGGGGTCTTTCTCTTACTGTTCCTGTATGGAAATGGACACCAAAACCCACTAGTGAGGGGAGGCAGTGATACAGGGGGCAGGGGAGAGTCTGGAGGAGGATGAGAAGTGGGCAGGAAGGCCTACAGTTGCAGGAGGGTGGAGCAATAGGGAAGAGTTTGTTCCCTCGGTAGGGTCTCTTTAATCTTGATGTCCCCAGTGTTGGTACCATGCCCAGCACTTAGCGCTACTGAGAAAGGCAGAATCTTCTAGCTGAGGTTGAGCCCAATCTGATTAAATAAAGGGAGGAGAGGAAGCACTTGGTTAGTGCAGAACCACTACGCCAACTAATTTAAACCACAAAGAAGGGCTAGAGAGGACAAAGGTAGCTCCTTCTGCAGAACTGGGAGTATGGCCAGGTCCCCTCTCACATCTAACCTGAGATCCTCTGCTTTGGAGCTTAATTCTCCTAGACTACTTGGGGGACAGGGCATGGGTGTGAGGATCCGGAACCACCTCAGCACAGCCTCCAGGGCACAAACTCCACTGTGTACAAGCACAGTGACCTTGGGTTAGATACTTAACCTTTCTGCACCTCAGTTTTCTCATTAGCAAATTGGAGAAAACAGTGTCTACCTCACAGGACTGTTGTGAGATTTCAATGAGCCGATGTGCGTAAAGTACTTGGTGCAGTGCTTGGCACCGCTACAAGTGTTAGCTACTATGGAGTACTTACTACTGCTGTTCACTTCTAGCTCTGTAATCAACATATGATCCTCACTAGCCACAGGATAAATTCAAAATCTGTTTTTCGCTAATCCTTACAATCTGCTCACCAGCCCCCTCCAGGCCTCTCATTCATTCATACATACGACATGTGAGTCCAGCTCCTGCACCCTGGTTTAGGCTGTCCCCCTACCTTGTATGCCCACACCCATTTTCTCTGCACCTCTAATTCCCCATTCAGCATGCACAGCCCCATTATGTTCCACTCCTTCCACAAGACTTGGCTCAGATGCAGAAGCCTTCTTCGGGGAAACCTGATTTTTTTCCCCCCACCATTTCATACATATAAGCCCATGGAGGGCAGAACTGCTTTATTTGCTCCAGATGCCGTGAGCAGGCTGGTGCAACGCTTGGTCAATTTTTATTGAGTGAATTTGTTGTCAGAGAGAAACTTCCCACGTCTGGCTTTATTAAGATGAAAGACTCTCTTTATTATGGTTTTCTTGGAAGAAAAAAAAAAATCAAAGACATAAGCCTTGAAACAGCTACAGTTTTATATAGAAAGCATTATTTCTGAGCTAAATGATTTTTTTCCTGAAGGAAAATTTAGACATTATAGCTCCTGGTGGAATTAAAGGAATGGAAATGAAGCCATGCACAGATTCACAGCATCTGAAGAACTCTGTTTGGAATCCATTTTGCTAACTTCTACAACTCAGTATAAGTAATTCAAGCTTCTGGGCCCAGTTCAGCTTTGCAGTAACACATGCCCCTTGGGCAGCTCTACAAATTGCATTTCCCCCCTTTAGATTTAGTTAGATATTTGCCTTAAAAATGTGGTTGCTTCTCTGAGGATGACTACACAACCAGACTCATTGGCAAAGAAAGTCCTTGATTTAAACCAAAAAGGTCTTGCAGATCATTTGGAAGTGTGGGGGAGAGACAGGAAGATGCCCCATTGCTCCCTCTTCCAGTGGGTCAGCCTTGCCCTCCTCCTCCTTTGCTCTTTTGTGACAAATGTCAAAATGGCTCAGTGGCTGCTGATGTGTTTGTGGGTGTAGGCATCTGTGTGAATGCAGGCACGTGTCAGTGTGGCTGACATGGGCCTACACGTGCTTATGTGGGTCCACATATGTGTTCCCTGCTGGGGAAGAAGGGCCAAGTGCTGCACCTGGCCATGGCTATGGACCAAGCACGGCAGCTTCTAAGTGTTCCTCTCCATAACCTTGGAGTCATATTATCTTCCAGTTCCCTGTGGATCCCCCTCCCCCCCTCTGGAGGGTTGCTCTGCTCCTCTCCTAGGCTTTCAGAAAAAATTCAGGCCATTCTTATATTATCGATTAGACATATATTGAGTGGAATCAGATTCATGCTATTGGAGTGGGGCAACTGTGCAAATGATAGCAACAGTCTAATTGATAGCAACGTTTTCCCACAAACCCTACTTCTCGCGAGCTCTCTAAAGAGGGAGGGAGGTACCATATGTGGTAAACTGAGTTCAACCACTCAAATCAGTGAGCATTTTTGAGTCCTCTGTGACTGCCTCCCCTTTCTTTCCTGGCTCCCTGTCTTTTTCAAACTGCCTCCCCCTCATGGCAGCCTCCTCTGTCCCCTTCCATGTCTAATTTTTAACTCTGGTCCTAACCCACACAGGAATCATCTTCCAAAAACTTGTGTCGCCATCTAGAGGTCTTTAGTATTCGTTAAGTTGGACAAAGGCTGCCCATCAGAATCACAGTGAGGATTTCACAAGACTCACATCAGGGAACCGGGGCTCTGTACTTTTAAAGACTCCATAAGCGATTATAATGCTCACCTTTGTTGAGGATAGAGGCCATGTCACACACTGAAGTGCCTAATAGCTCTTCAGTTGTTCTTGCAGTGGTCAGAAAGCAACACGAAGATAGGAGTTTTGTGTCTTTCTGGTCTACTGTATGCAACCTAGCTAAGCTCAGGGCACTCCATGTCTGAAGTGTTCTAGCGCAGTCATGCCCCCTGATGGTTCCCAACTTTAGGTCCCCAGCCCACGGATATCCTCTGAGCTCCAGTCTTACATAGTCATGCTGATTGTGAAGTTGGGCCTCTGTCCCAAGCTGCCTTTGTACACCAGCCTATGATGCTCATGCTGGAGTTCCACAGATGCCATCTTCCTTTGCCCCCTGGCTCTGCTGGGTTGTGCTACCAGAGGAGACCAGAGAAGCCCTGGAAGCATGGAAGGGGAAAAAGAAAGCCCTCTGTTCAACACTCTGCATGGCATCAATGCACCTAGTCTTTTGGGGCAGTGGCATTACAGCCTTTGCTGTCCATGTCCTGTTGTCTTTCTATGTTCCTAGAACCAGTCCCTTGGAAGCCTCTTATGTAGAACAGTGCCAGCCAGGCAGTGACCCCTCCTCAGAGATCTGAATCCCAGCTCAGAGCTCCTTCTCTGGAGCATCTGCCTCTGATAATCCCATCCTTTTTCTTTCCTCCATTTTCCCCCAGTCCTAGGGGTGATAGTGGCTTCCTACCATTGTTCTCTTTGTTATTACTCACAAGCTCTCTTCTGTCCTCAGCCCTCCAATACTTATTTAACCAATCCCCAATATTCAATTCTATCTGTTAAAATAACTGGTGAGGTTTCAGTTTCCTGACTCCATCAACTGATGTAATATCCACCTGACACTATTAGATTCTACTCAGCTGTCCCTCAAGCATTTCACATTTCATTCACCCAAAGCACAATCTTTGGAGTTTCCCTCAAACTTGTTTGTTTTCCCCTGTCAGGATGTGCAATCCACCCAATACTTACTTCTGAATCTTGGGCATTGCTCTTGACTCCTCTCTCTTTTTCACTGGCATACATATCATGGATTAGAGAGGGTTGTCAATTCCACCATGAATCCCTTCCCCACCTGACCTACCATGTCTTTGCTAGCAACCCTCCTGCCTTTTCTCTTGGCCCTCACAACTCACTTTCCACAGAAGCAAAAGTAATGCTACTAAAGATAAACATGAGTGTGGCATTGTTTTGTGCCACCTCCTCCTTGAGCTTCCTGTGGTGCTCACCCTCTGTGATGGTGCTCTCCAGTGCTGCTGGAGACGTGTATGTTCCTTGTTCCTTGTACTCCAGCCTTCCAGTGGTGTTCATTTTTGAACACACCAAGTCTTTTCTTTCTCTGTTTTTTTTTTTTTTTTTTTTTTTGTGGTGCTGAGTATCAAACTCATGACCTTGTGCTTGCCAAGCAGGCGCTTATGCCACTGAGCTATATCCCCAGCCCCCACACCAAGTCTTTCCATGCTCAAGGTCTTGGAACCTGCTGCCTTGCTGCCCAAAATGCATTTTTCTTCTGCACATATGTCCTGGCTCCTTCTCATTTTTGAGGAAGTGGCTTTATGGTCACCTCTTTGGGGAGTCCTTCACTGATACCCTCCTCAGAGATGACGTCTCCCTGCTCGACGCTACTTTCCTTGCTACCGTGTCTTCTCATTTTCAGTCACTGTGTGTTTGTGCCTTTACTTACATGATGTCTTACTCGTTAGACTGCAAGATATGTGGAGCGGAGCCTGGGTCTGTTTAATTCACTGCTGTGTTCCTACAGGTCTCATTACAGATGTACTAATGAAAGACTGAATCTAGAATGGGTACCAAAAGAAAAAAAGGAGGGGCAAAAACTACCATTAATATAACTAGCAAGTGTTCTATCATGCTGAGAGATATTCTTAGGACTCTGCCACTAATTATTTGTTCCTGTAGCCAAAGACTCTTCACTAAAGAAAGGTTATTAGGGTTGTTGATCTATGTGGCTATATAGAGAAATTATTGCTCAATATGGTGGGATATATTTGTAAATTTATATCGGCCAGCCTCTTGGTTATATTTAGCATACCTATATATAGGCCAGTATACATATATGTCTTTACCTCAAGGACAGTTCTGGGATTGGGGTTTTCATGTAAATCATAGCTTCAGAGGCCAAACAATGGTCAGGAGTTTCCTTGTTTAGAAATCTCTGTTGCATTTGGTAAATTCATTCTTCAAGAATCCATTCACGAAAAAATCCAACTTGAAGGCCTTTTTCAGTGTTCTCTACAGAGTCAAGATCAGGGTGCTACAGCTTATTTAATTCTAGTTTAGTCCTTGTTCGTGCCATGAGTAGGTGTGATCATTAAAATGCAATTTCATACAGTTAAAGTTTTTTTTTAAGTTTGATTTCATTTTAGTTTATCAGTAGTAAAATCCCTGCTGGCGTGTCATTTAATTTGCTCCCCATGCTAATGATGATTCTGAAGCTTTTTACAGAAATGATTATATGGTAATACCAAATCTGATAGTGGATTCAAGCCATCATTTATAGTAATAGGATCATAACAAAGCTCCCTGGGGAAACTGTTCTTGTAATACTGCAATGTATCCAGGCGCCTACAGCTCCTCATTTGCTCAGGGGCACAGAGGGAGTGAGACAAGGGAAGGCACATAGTCTCTGTGGTCCAGAGGCATATCTCAGAGGAAGGGGTGGAAGTTGTGGGAAGATACATTTAGGTTCAATAATTAGGAAGGGCATCTTACAGTGTTGGCTAAACTTAATATTGAAATAGATCACATGGTAAGGTCTAAGCTCCCCATCAAAGAGTGACTCACTCAAACACTCAGAGCAAGTCAGCATTAAAATGCATGCCCAGGGGACCCAACTACAGATAGAGCCCTCTTTTTAATGCCCAGGACATGGTGCTTGTCAGACACAGCACACAGAATGCTGAGCCTAGCCTGGACCTGAGGTGACAGAGACATACAGATTTGCTGACTGTATCTTGCTTTCATCATAATGGGCAAAGAGCAGGTCAGCAGGTCATGATGTTGGGGATTTCCTTTTATTAGCTCTCAGAAGACCCTTGTTGGAAAACTTAGTCCTGGGAACTTTCATCTACAACCTCCTTGAAGAATGTAGTGAGAAAAATACAATACATAGGTATGTATATAGATGGGTCTATTTTGGGGGGCATCTTAGCGGGGGCTCTGTGGGGGCTCAGAAGCGCTTCTGGAGGGCGGACTGAATATTCTTCAGCAGGCCCCACTTGGCTCGGTTCTTCCCACGCCCGTCTGGGGTCACCACCTGCAACGAGAAGCAAAGAGCCATGGTGCTAGTTGCAGAGGAACCGTGGCTCCCCGGAGCCCAGCACACCCTTGTTAGTATGGAACTACACACAACATCTCATCGACTCCTTACGGCAACCACGTGAGACAGATGTTCTCAGTCCTGCGTGAGAGAGGACGAAACCTCAGCACAGAGGAGCTCATAGCTTTCACAATGACCCGAAGCTAGTATGCAGAGAGGTTGTGATGCCATAAACCAGGTCCTGTGGAAGGGTTGTGATGCCATAGACCAGGTCCTGCTTCCTTTAAGGCAGCTCATGTACCTGAGGACTGGTGGGCTGGGCCCAAGTGGGTGTCTCCACAGAGTACTCGACCCCCGTATCTTCCTCCATCCCCTGGAACTTGTTTCTGTCATAGCTCTTGTCAGTTGTAAGTTTCAGGTACCATGTCTGACTTTCTTTCCAGACCAGGAACAGCTTGATTGGAGCAGGGGGACGACTGTCTCTCATCTACATAGCCCCAGTACTAGTTATGGTAACAAGAAGATTCTTAGAAAGGCAGAGAAAAGGTGAATAGGCTATAAATTATAAGTCTGCCAGCCTTTTCCCTTTGGTAAGGCTAGGGTCAGTGAAGGGTCAGTAGCAAAGGAGAAAGGCAAATTGCACTGAGCTTGAAGGCCAGGTGGAACCCAGCTAGAAATCTCACCTACCTTGCTGAGGTGTGGGGCTCCATGTGTGACCTGGAACGTGGTGCATTTCTCCAGGTCTCTGGTCTGGCAGCATTCTCATTCTTTCCCAATACACATTTGTTACAGAGGCTTTTAGGAAGTAAGGTTGGGACACAGGTATGGAGGAGTTCTGTGGGCCAATGGGCTCTGTCCAGAGGAGTGGGGACTTTCAGGGCAGATAGGAGAGGGTGGAGTTGAGATGGTGAAGAGGAATGTCTCCACAGAGCACAAAGTATGTATAAAACTTTTAACCTTTTATTTTTATATACAAAGGGAGAAGGCAAATAAAATGTAGATACTTATTAATAGTATGCTCTCTACTTTTATAAAATTTATGTTTGATTTTAGAGAAAACAGAACTGCATGCAAGATAAAGGTCATATTATATACTTGACAGATTACCCAACTCTTGGGTAAAAATGGAGAAAATACATAGCTATAACCCTGACAAAGGAAAAAATAAATAAGGTATGCACACTGAGCTATCACGGGCAATGAGGAAAGGGTAACAGTGGTATGAAAGCCTAGGTACTGACTCAGAAAATAGAGGATTTGAGTGCCTTAAACTATAGCCAGAATGTTCAAGAGGAAAGACAACATGTGACACGTGGATGGGCCAGGGAGGGTTGAGGTGTATGTACGAACAAGGTTAACAGGTAAACAGAGGACAGAAAAAGCAGAAAGACAGAACTGGATTGTAAAGAAATGGACATAGGGCTGTTACCCCCTCTCTTGTTCCAAGTGCCCAAGTTTCTCAAGCTCACATTGCTTTCCAAATGAATACTACCAAACTTCTAAGATAGAGTTGCTCTAGCAATGAAGAAGAGAAAAAGCATCACAGATTCTTTTTTGTTTTTTGGAACCAGGAATCAAACTCAGGACCTTATGCTTGCCAGGCAGGTACCATGCCACTGAGCTGTATCCCTGCACCCCTCCCCTTTTTTTTGTCTTTATGAAATAGAGTTTCACTATGCAGTTCAGGCTGGCCTTCAACTCACTTTGTAGCCCAGGCTGGCCTCAAATTTGCATGATCCTCTTGCCTCAGCCTCCCTAGTACTGGGATTACAGGCATGTGCCACCATGCCTAACCCAGAGTTTTTTATTAAGCTAATGAAATATTGGCTTCAGAACTAGATAAAAGCAATATAAGTAAAAACTGATAAACCTAGTTCAGTTATGATCATAAATATAATAATTTAAAATAAAATATGAACTAGTTTAAGTAGTTATTAAAGAGAGAGCATGAGAAATAACACATGCCAATCACATAGGATTTATTCCATGAATGCAAGAAGAGTTTAGCATCAGAAAATTAATCACTGGGGGCTGGGGATGTGGCTCAGTGGTAGAATTATCCTTAGCATGCATGAAGCTCCGGGTTTAATCCCTAGCACTCCCTATCAGTTATTGTAATGAACTTTATTAATAATGGCCTGAAGGAGAAAAATCGTATGATTATCTCAAATGAAGCAAAAAAGTTAATAAAGTTTATTATTTTTGTACAAGTTCTCAGAAATCTAGAAGTAGAAGGAAATTTCCTTAGTGTAATAAGTATTATATAAAAAGCCCTAAAAAATAACTCAGGAGAGAAACTTAAAGACCAGGAATATGACAAGAATATCTACTATCACTGTGACCATTTTATTGTGACTGAAGGCCCTACCCAAAGCAATTAGGGAAGAAAAATATAAGTTCAAAGATTGCATGGAAGGAAATAAAGCAATCATTTTTAGATAGTAGAATCACATTCCTGGAAAGAAAAAAGCATAATCCACAGACAGACTCTCAGAATAACAGGAGAGTTTTTTTCTGTCCCATGTAGTATTTTTAATTATTCATGTTTACTTTATGAAAAAATAAAACAAAATTTCATAACAAGAGAGTAAGAGAGTAACAATAGTTAAAACATTGTGCATCATTATTTTCAAAGTAGTTAGAATCAAGATGCATCTAGAAACAGCAATAGTCTTTATTCTAAACAAGTGATCCATTAGAAAATATAACAAAATACAAAATAACAGTCTTAAAATCAGCAGTGTCTGCAAACTATTTTTATTGGATATATGTAAGGTGTGCAACATGATGTTTTGATACATATTTTTCTAGTGAAATAAGAAGACTAACATATCATCCCACTAATTACCGTGTGTGTGTGTAAGAGTACCTAAAATCTGGGTAAATTTTTTAGTCTGCAGTATTGTAGTGCTCATGCTATTCATTAGGTCCCTGAAGTATAATACTTTAACCAGGAAGGCATAATATGTCTAGAGAGAAAACTTAAAAGCCCTGGTAAAGAATATATAAAATAGTTTCAATAAATGTTCAGATATATTACAAATATATCAGTTATTTCCTAATTAAAGACTAAATGTCTTCCTTAAAGTCTATCTGTATTTTTAAGAAAATTAAATTTACTTACTCCAAAAGTTATATGGAGCAGTAAATCTGCATTATTATCTAAATAGAACTTAAAATAGAAAGAGGTCTAACTCAGCTATAAAAAAAGATAAACCTGAGGCTTTTATAGGTAAATAGATGCAACTAGAGACCATACTCATAAGTGAAGTAAATAGGACCCACATGTGTAAACATCATATTGTCTCCCTGGTGAAAGAACATGAAAGAGTAAATAAAACCCAAAATATACAATAGATGATAAGAAAGGGAAAGAAATTGCTCAAAGGAAGGAACAACTGGGATGAGGGAAAGAAGAAGAAGAAAGTACTAAGGCATTTTATATATATATATATATATATATATATATATAAATATACACAGTGGCATAACTATATTGTTGGTGTTTGATGGTTTGTTGAAGGGAACAGTTAATGCTTAAAAGTTTGTTTTTTTTTTAATATTTTGACCAATTTTGCATGCTTATATCTGGTAATCTGAGCAACTTATATGGTGATAACAATTTGCAGTATAATATCCATTGGTGAATTCCTAGAATCCTGCATAGTGACACTATGTATTGTCTCTAATGTTCTTTTAAATTATCATTTTCTTATTCCTTTTAATGATTTGATCAATCTTCTATTCTTATATCTGGTAATCTGAGCAACTTCATTAAAGACAATAATATGTAATATCACAACCGCTATTAATCTGTATCATTTGTTTTGAAGCCCTGTATTATTTTCAATGTCCTTGCTTTGTGTTGTTTGTATTTTGCTATTGTTCTTTTTTGTACTATTTTCTTTAAATTAAATAAAAAGAAAGAGGTCTGGTGGAGATACTGAGCAGTCTGTCAGGACAAAGCGCAAAGCTGAGATTGAAGTGGTAAAACCAGTATGGTACTGACAAAGACAGATACATAGAACAATGGGGTAGCGACACAGTCAATGTACAATAGAGAATTCAGAGATGTACCCATAAATACATAAGGACTTAGTACAAGATTAAAGTGACATCCTTGTTGTATACTAATAGAGAAAAGACATTGCTTGATAGATGGCACTGGAAAAACCGGCTCACTAGATGGCAAAATAGGTACATCTCTGTGCGACATGCAGGGATAGAGTCTGTATGGATTAAAGAGCTAAATTTAAAAGGTGAAACTGGGGGCTGGGGATTTAGCTCAGCGGCAAAAAGCGCCTGCCTGGCAAGCGCAAGGTCGTGAGTTTGGTTCCTGGTACCGGAGAAAAACCAAAAAAAAAAAAGGTGAAACTGAATTTTCATAAAAGAACAGATAGATTATCTTTGCAAGCTAAGTCAAGGGAAGGACTTTTAAAATAAAGCTTTAGATATAGAGCTTTAGAAAGTCAAAACAGGGAAAAATACTTGATGACTTTGATGGGATCAAAATTGATGATCTCTGCTACTGCATGAAGTTCTGTACATTCTGAACAGAGATAATAGACAATGTCAGAAAGGGAGAAGATATTAGCAATATCTTAAACTATTATCTAGAATATATAAGGACATCCTGCAAATAGAGAAAAAGAAAAATGCAGTAGGAAAGCAGACAAAAGATGTTAATAAGGTATTTATAGGACAGGAAATGCTGAAAACTTACAAGTATATGAAATTTATTTATTTATTTATTTATTTATTTATTTTTTCCGATACTGGGAATCGAACTCATGACCTTGTGCTTGCCAGGCAAGCGCTGTGCTGCTGAGCTAAATCCCCAGCCCCTATGAAATGAAATTTAAAACAATAAGAATATATCAGTTTTAACTATTAGGTTAGCAAGATAGAAATGTGGATTTTACTAAATTTAGGTGAATCTTAGAATATAAGGGCCATCATTTATTCCTTATGAAATTATTCACAGATGTGATCAAATTAAGTACACATCTTCTCTATGACCTGGCAATTTCACTCATGGTATGTATCTGATACGAACTGAATTGCATCCCTTCAAAGTTTATATGTTGAAATCCTAAGCCCCAGTGCCTCAGTTTGTAATTCTATTAGGAGATAGAGTTTTCAAAGATGATAAAGTTAAAATACGGCCATTAGGGTGAGCTCTAATCCAACCTGACTGGTATAAGAGGAGGAAATTCAGACACTGAGACACCAGGGATGTGCGTGCATGAGGACACGTAAGAAGTGGCTATCTGTAAGCCAAGGGGAGACGACTCAGGAAAAAAACCCCTGCTGACACCATGATCTTGGACTTCCAACCTCCATACCTATGAGAAGGTAAATTTCTATTGCTTTTGTGAACCACCCTGTAACATGTTGTTATGGCAGCCTGTTATGGTTTGTGTCTGGATGTCCCCCCAAAGCCTCATGCAGTCATGGGGTGGGCTTCTAGAGTTTATGACTGATTCATGGTCCAACGTTGGAATTATGGATGTGAGTGCTACACCCGCCCTGAGGTGGGTAATTTGTATACAAGGTAAAGGAGGGAAAGAGGCTACTTGCCGCTGCTCCTCCCTTTTGCTTTTGTTGCTTTTGCTGTCTTCCACTGCCTTGAATGGTTGCCCTCTGCCATGTGCTACTCTGCCTTGGAGCCAGCCAAGTATGGACTGAAACTGCCAAGAACTGTGAGCTGAATAAACCTTCCTTCCTTAATTTTGGGTGTCAGGTATTTTTTCTCAGCAATGAGAGAAAAGTTACCAAGACACAACCTTAGCAAACTCTACAATAACCTGGCGAAAATTTCACATCCCTATCCCCAAGGTGTCATGCACAAGGCTGCTTGCAACAGCATTAGTGGAGGTCCCTTGGGTGCCCTTTAATGGACAAAATGTCCATAACAGCATGGGTAGATAATAAAAACACATCATTTAGTGGAAAAATGACCAGAATCAGAGCAAAATATGTAAGGCAACAGTATTTGTGTAAATTAATAACATTAAAAACAATACATGTCATGTGAGAACACATTAAAACAAAAAGGTAAACATGAACTACATTAGAATGGATGTCACAAAAGGGGATATGCAAACAAGAAAAGGATCTTGCATAGGTTGGTATTGATAGTGGACCATAAATTGAGGTGTATCACTGATTAAATCCTCTGGCTATGAGGTTAAAAATCCAGGTCCAGTTTGACACTAAATGATACTTGCTCCAAGGTTTAAGGTTATGTGCAGGCTGAGTAGAGAGGCACCGGCAGAATTCTAACTATGTGAAGGGTAGCAGCTTTTCAGAAAACAATAAACCTTAAGGAGACAGAGAATACAGCACATTTATGTTTCATTTTGGGGCTTGCAGCCACTGCCAGTGTGTGGGTGGCCGTAAGGTGAATTCTTCTGAGTGTGGGAAGAAGTCATTCAGGTTGTCCCCCAGCCTCAGCACCTGAAGACATGTGGCTCAGCCTGAGGACAGGGTCTGCAGTGAAGAGAGGCAGAGCTGAGGGGAACTGTGAGATAGCCAGGCAGCCCTGCTGTGTGGCTGGGCTTCAGCAGGGGCGTGGGCTGGGCAGGAGGGCAGCAGCACTGGTGCAACTTAGTATGGTCGTGCTTCTCCTGATCACACAGGCACAGAGGGGCTGGCAGACAGAGCAGGGCTGTAAAAGCCTGGTTAGGGACAGGGATTTCTGCTTTTTGCAAAGCTATAGAGAAAGGGTCAGAAAAGTACCAACTTGCGATTATTGTTGAGCCTGAAGTTTTACCTTCAAATCTGGTGTAAACTAGAACATCCAGTTTACGGATTACGGTTAGCAGAATAATGTCCACATCCTATCCCCAGAGCCACTGAATATGTTATGTTACATGGCAAGAAGCAATTAAGGTTGCCAGTTAGCTGGTCTTGAGATAGGGAGATGTCCCAAGTCATGGGCTGGGCCTGATGTAATCACAAAGGCCCCTCAAAGTAGAAGTGCAGGTAGAAGAGAACCAGACAGATGGCAGTAGGACAGTGATTCAGCCCAATGTTGCTGGCTTTGCAAGGGCTGGAAGAAGGGGCCATGCATCAAAGAATACAAGCAGCTTCTAGACTCTGGGAAAGGTAAGGCAATGGATTCTCCCTTACTCTCCAGAAGGAACACTGCATTGCTGACCCTGTGATTTTACCCTGTGAGAACATTTTGTACTTCTGAGCTCCAGAACTGTAAGGCAATATATAATTTGTGTTGTTTAAAGCCACTAACTTTTGATAGATGCAAAGGAGAACCAACACTCAGATTTGTCATGAGAAGACTTCATGGAAATAGGCTGAAATGTAAGGGGAGAGGGAGACAGTGCATCAAAGCAAGGAGACTACAATGGGAAAGAGGAATGGTAGTCATCAGGTATGTAGAGGAGCAGAGGAAGGTCAGGATCAGGGACAGAAAGTGTAGTCAGCAGGGCACACACTTTTCCTAAGAACATGTTTCTCTATCTCTTCGAAATTGGCAATTGGGCTCTTGGATGCCAGAGGCTCCCAGCTGGGGACTGTGAGCAAAAACGGATGAAGAAGTTCAACATGATAACCCACCCTCAGGAAGCTTGTAACATGGTGTTGTTGGGATTTGGAGCCAGGTACCTGAGCCAAGAAGATGCAATACTCTTCCAAGTACGTGATCCTCTCTCTCTCAAAAATAAAGAAAGGGAAAAAGAAAGAAAGAAAGAAAGAAAGAGAAAGAAAGAAAGAAAGAAAGAAAGAAAGAAAGAAAGAAAGAAAGAAAATCCCAAAACATTAGTTCTCCCTACTGTGTCTTTCACATCGTTCTCCTAGAGTGAGGTATTATGACCCTCGCCTGAGCCCATACTGCTCCAGACTTGGATGCATCTGATGACGACGTAGGCCAACAAAGAATTCTGGCTTTGGACACACATCTGAATTTCAACATAACCCCTCCTTCATGTGAGGTGAGGCCACTTTCCCCCTCTGCATATCAGTTTCCTCTTCTGTAAAATCTGGGCAAGAGCCCCTCCCTTTCTGGGTGGTTGGAATGATTGGTGATAATGTATAGATAGCATCTGGCATAGAGCTGACCTTCAAATGGGACCTTTCAAAAGCCTTCATTTTCTTGATACATGTTCTCTACTCTGGAGAAAATCTCTTAAAATCAACAAGTCTTAGACTTACGCAAATCAAATATAAAAGGTGTTATTTCACTCCTTGTACAAAAGTGCATATGATGGAAACATTGCATTTTGGATAAGAAATGATTCTGCTGCCTAACTGCAGCATTAGAATGAACCCTTTCAGGAATACCCGCCTAGCACTGATGCCACAGGAAAAATTCTCGATTTTATAGGAAGGAGCTAAAGTCATTACTTTTATGAAGCTTATAAATGTCATTCAAACACACCATCTTATTTTCATTTGCCGTTGAAGCCTTTACTTATGCAAATGATGACAAATGTTAAGGAAACCAGTGTTTCCTCTGGAATGCTAATATAACCACGAAGAAGGGCGGAAGAATTACTTCTGAAGGAAAAGTCTACACTCTGGCTCCTTGAGTCAGATAAAAATGAAGCTTCCAGAAAACCTCATTTATTAGGGCTCTGCTCATTTAGATATCGTGTTAAAAGCAAAGGGCCTGGAATGCATTTCCTTCTCTTACAGGGAGGGCGAATTAATCACATAAATGCAATTTTAGAGAATGGCATTTCTTGACTTATTGCATAAAACATTCAGCTTTCAGGCATCTTGTGGTACTTTGTAATTATTAATTTTGTTTATCAGTTTATTTCTTTGCTCTTTAATTCAGGCATCCATTCATCTATTCATTTGATTGGCCCCATTTTCACTCATATCTTCATTCAATAACCATTAAAAGCCTGCCATATACAAACTGCTGGGGTAAGCACTGGGAGAGAAAGATGAGCTGTGAATTTCGTGCTCAAGGAGTCTACAGAGTGTGAGGGGCAGCCAGGCACCCAGGGATGGCCCAGCAGGTGAGGTGGCTGACTGATAGCACACTTCTGCCGCTCTGCCCATAGCTGCTCATCCAGACATGGCAGAGGTACCTTAACAAAATTACGAACAGCGCTGGGTGCGCTTCATGGGCAAGATGTGTCTGGGGGATTCCTAAAACTTGATAAAGAAGACGGAATGTGGTAAAAGGAAAAATCCACAGTTGAGAAGACACATTGCAAAATGTGGGTATTCCCTGTTCTCAAGGGAAGGGTGAAGGACCAGATGGGAGAACTGACCAACAACAGGATGGGAGCTGGGGTACAGCAGCAGGAGTGGCCAAGCAGGCCTCCCACCCACTTCCTTCCCGTACAAGCCAGCGTCTGACCTCTGCGGGAGGGGAGGGTATGCATGAGGCTGCTGAGGCCCCAGGAGCGGGCTGTCAGCGTGGATGAGCGCCAACCACACAGACTGGCTACAAGGTGCGTAATCCTGCCCTATCTTACCTTCTGTCTCCCCCTTATCACCAAAGGAAGTGACACATCAGATTCTTAACCTCAAACATCTTACCAGGAAGACAAACAGAATGTGGTTAGTCAGATGTTGTTGGAATTAGAGCTGAGGTTACACATGCAGGCTGCAAGCTGATTTTAGAGGAGCAGAGACTAAATAGGCTAGTCACAAATGGTCCAGATTCAGAGAGAAGCAGAGATGGGATGGGAGAGAGAGAGGAGAGAGGAGAGGGGAGAAGTCAGAGGAGAGAGGGGAGAGAGGAGGAAGTAGGGGAGGGGAGGAGGGATGGGGAAGGGAGAGAGAGAAAGAGACAACTTCTAGCTTTCCAGTTCCCTTGGGTATAGGCCCTTACGGGGGTCTCATGTGACCTCTCTCTCTCTGTGTCCCTTTTTCAAAAGCTGAAATGAATGGACTTGTCCTTTGGGCTTCTAAAGAATTCTTGATTGAGGTGTAATCGACTCGGATTCTAAAGAACACCATCATAGTTATACAGTAAGATAGCTCTGGGCAGTCTTAATGTTTTTCTTCTTTCTCCTTTTAATATCAATAAAATTATATCTGCAAGTGTGTGTTCCCTGGGGGTATAAAGAAGACTCAGTCTTGTATCGCAGAGAAGAAAGAAATAATCTATTCTCTTTTTCAGAGCCCACCTGACATGTGTAGTGGCTATTCCTTATCTTTCAGATTAAAAAAACCTTTATTTTAGTATAAAAAGATCTTAAATAATGTATAGGATATACTTAGACTAAAAATTTTATTTGTTGCTTAGGAGAAATTCAAACTTAACTGGGTATCCTATTTTTATTTGCTAAACTTGCACTATCTTTGCCTAGGGAGAGGATCCCTTTTTTACTTTTTCTCACATTACAATTATGTCTTATTTTCTCATACAAAAATTATTTGTTTACTAGACCCTGAGAACCTTGAAAACAGAGATTACACCGTATGCTTTATTTTGCTCCCATTTCTGCATCCTAACACATCCTAACAATGCCTAGAATAAATATTTGTTGAATAAAGCACAATTTAAAAACTCTCAAGTCATATCTGCAAATTCTAGGGGACAGCAACAGCCTTTGCTTTGGTCTTGCATTAATTGGCAAATTTTCTGGATGGATAGAGAGAGTCCCTGTGGGTTCTGCAATCTCATGATCATCTGAACAGAGTTGCACACAGAATCTTTCAAAAAAATCTGTTTAAGAAATAATGTGCACGGTACCTTGCAGACGTCACTCCATTGCCCAGGACCATTATCATTGATTGCTCTAACTTTAAACAGATACTCAGTGTTGGGGGTCAGGTTGTGTAGCTCCAGATTCTGCTGCATTATGTCCCGAATTTGTCCACAGAGCTCCATCCTCACACTGTTAGGAGGCGTAGTAATGAGTTCATAGAACTCCATCTCAAAAGAGTCCACATCTTCTGCTGGGCAAGTCCAGTAAACCTATGGAAGAAATGAGCATGCTGGTGTGGGACTAGTACACATCACTCAGCTTTCTTTCCTGTAAAGACCGATTCTTTGGCTCTCTGGGGCTCAAGTGGGGCTGACCACACCCCCTGACACTGCTGAGGCCTTTGAGCATAGCATGTGCAGCAGTCTAGCAAAGCTGTGGAAAGAGACCTGGCGTGTTGCTTTTGATGGATTCCAGGAACAATACAATGCTCTTCTGGGTTCTGTTATTCTTGATAAACTTGGAGGTGACAATTGTCCTTCCAACACCACTAACAAAAGTAGCTACGATTTACTGAATACCAATTATGTACCAGATTCACATCAATCATTACCATCCCTAGTTCATGTAACCCTCACAGACTGGAAGACAGACTGTACTGTCCTTTTCACAGCATCCTAAGGGTACAGTTGGCAAACTCTGGTGGAATCACAGAATACTGGAAGGTGAGAAGAATATCTATTCCAACCCTGATTAGAAGGAAACATCCAAAGAGGTGAAATGACATATCTAATAATGGGAAATATATGTTCATATCCAAAGCATAAAATATCAACTCTTGGGAAGAGTTATATTAATAAACATCAATTAGCAGGTAGTGTCTGGCATATAACTCTTTTATGTACATAACTATATTTGTCTTTTCAAAAGTCACTATCTAATGATTTTATTAAAATTTTAAGGTTCTCATAACATAAAGGTTATGGAACAAAATTAATTTGCAAGTGTATAAATCTATAACAAATCTATAAAACAATAAAATTTGAATTTTTCTGGTTATCAAAGCAAGAACACTCACTGTAACATACTTAGAAAATACGGAAGAAATTAAATATCACTCACAATTCTACAATCTAGTTAATTCATTATGATTTCTTTTCATTTGTGGAATACACATAAACACAGAGATACATAGAATTTGTCTTGTACTACTCTGATTTCTTCTGTCTTTCATTTACTATGTTTTATATATTTTCCTATATTATTAAAAATTCAGTAGTGTACATCTTTAAAAACTTGCCCCATAAATAATTTAATCCTTCTATAGTTGAACATGTAGGTTGTTTCTAATTTTGTAATCTCATAAATAAATGTTGCAATAGACACATTTGGGCCTAAATCTTCATCTGAATTTTTAAATATTTTAAAGGAAGGGATTTCTAGAAATAAAACTGAGTTTAAAAATTTCCAGTTTTACAATACATATTAATAATTTATAGGACTAACTTTAATACCTCAGTTCACAATTGCTTCTGTTCACAAATAATTGGGTTGGCAAATGAAAGCGTTAGGCAAAATTTTGTTTAGGTTGTTCACAAACTCTGCATCGGGTGGCAAACACAACCACAGCCATCTTCCTCATACAAACACAAACACAGCCATCTTTCCCAAAATCTTGCAGCAACTTATGTTTCTAAACTGAGGTACCACGTGTATTTTCTGTGCCAAAAGTCCTAAAGATTTGAAAGAGATGTCAACACAGGCTTATCTTTCCCTGTACTGAGCCCTATGATTCCTCTGACCCTAAAATGAGGATCAATGATATTTTTATATCAACTATCACTGTATGGCAGTAGGTTAGGTGTTCTCTCTTGAGAACCAATGACTTGACTGGATTGCTTTCTGTAGGCCTGTGTTTTGAGTTCACCCAGGAACAGCTAGTAGGGAGCATTTGGTGACTTTCCCCAGGCGCAGGTATAGGACAGATACCACCAGTTCTTTAACTTTAAAACAAGGACCTGTCAGCTCGCTACAAAGTCTGGGTTGACGTGGAGATGAGATCCTGCTGCCACCCCTGACCTGATGTCACTTATACTGTGGGTCTTGCTGCTTTAGAATCATTTTGCGTCAACTGCTCAGTCATGGGTATCTCTTATGCGAAGGTCAGGGAGACCACATTGTGTCTGACAGCTTCTGTGTGGTCTTTCTTGGTGTCAGCTATAGACTTCAAAACACAGATTACTACTTCTCAGGGGAAGTGAGGGCTGGCCAGTGTCTGATCCTCACTTTTCTTTGTTTGTTTGTTTTTAGACAACCCTTTTAAACCAAAGTGTGATCAGTAGATAGCAGCACTAGAAATGTGAGAGAAATGGACTAAACCTGCTAAGCAGAATCTGCATATTAACAAGATCTCCAGGTGTACATTGATGTTTGAGAACCACTAGTTTAGGCTCCAAACGTGCTAAACATTTTTGGGAGTATGAATCACATTCTTAGATTATGGGGCTTCTGTCATAGGAAGAGAGCCCTAGGCTGACTTGGAAGCTGGTCTGTTAGGAACCCCAGAAGAATAAGACATACTCTCATAGAATATGTAGTTATATGATAATCTTTTTGCCTCTTTGAATTTTAACGAGATATCACATAAGCAGTTCAATTTAGACGCAGTTAGACTTGGAAGAGCTTTTGTCCACTTTAGGTCATGAAGGTCAAAAGGGAATCATGTCTCTTGGGGCCCGGTGACAGAAGCTGGCAAGACCTGTGCAAAACCCCAGTCTCCACCACCCTGCCTCAAAAAAAAAAGGTGAATCTCAGGAAGGAAGAGTTGGAATTAAGTTGGAAAACTTCCAAGTTTCTCATATCACAAAGTCTGAACATTTTCTTTGGGAAGGATAGTAGTTTCTGGGAAGCAAAAGCTGATAGGTAACCAAGCCTGCATTTCTAATTCTATTTTTTAGGCTGTCTCTATTACAAGCACTCTTTTGAAAAATATTACACTCTTGAAGAAGTCTCTTCAAATTCCTTTAGTTCCAGTGTGGTTCCCTTTGGATCAGGGGCGGGATATTCAGATGGGCTTGTAAGGATGAGTTACATACACTGACTGCTTTAAGCCAACCTTGGGTTCCTGAAAGCTTTGAATGGGCTGACCACAAAGTGTCCAGAGGAGCATATTTAAGTGACCAGGTCCTAGAGGTCAAAGAAGTATGTACAACCCTTCATGACTACTCACTTCCCATCTCTGACCTGTTCCCACTCCTCTTACCTTGGCAGCTCTTGGGTACACCAAGGTCTGGTAGATAACAATTGGGCCTGGGGTCTTCACAGAGGCCTCATTGAACGAGTACCAGTTGTGGAAGCTGGTGCTGTCCTGCACAACCTGGTTTTCTGCCGCAGTGCTCCAGTAGGTGTACAGGCCATCTGTAGGTTTGGCAGGGGCAGCTGACTGGGCTCTCCCATAGGCTTCCAGGCCCATCCTGGCCTTCTCGCTGTTGGTGTTGAAAGACAGCAAGGAGGAGCTTCGCTGGTATAGCTGTTGGTTGCCGAAGCTGTGGGTGCTGAACGTGACCTTCCTGGTAATCATCATTTCGGAGTGATTGGGATAGGGGGAGGGCAGCGAGTCCCCCGAGGAGCACACCTTCTTGGGTCCTGTGGGGAAGAGCTCATGGATGGCACTGGAGAGCTCAGCAAAGTCCAAAGGCATGCAGTGCAAGGAGTGGAGCCGTAGGTGGGGGTCGGGCCTGTAGGTGCTCTGGATGCCGTCCTCGATCTGGTCCACGAGAATCTTGGCTGACTGCAGGAATGCTACTTGGCCCGTCTCCTTCAGGGCTTCCTTCGAGTAGGCAATGAGGCCATCCATTTCACTCACTTTCAGCGCTGTGATTTGCACATATTTTTCTATCTCCTTCTGCCTGGACACTTCTAGATTCTCCACCTGTTCCATGATGTCTTTCTCTTTCTCATGAAGGATGCTGCGCAGCTTGAGAAATCCATTCCTGATCTCTTTTCGCTTTGCCTCCTTGTCAGCTTTAAAGCTGTTTTTCAAAATGTTGAATTCCATGAGGTCATTATCAATTTCGTATCGGACTGCAAAACAACCATGTTAGTTACTGTTAAAATTTTCATCTCCTCAGATGTGGAAACAATAGAAACTGGAGCAAATTAGATCAGACTCCATGGAAGTGAGTGAGGAGGGAGGGAGGCACTGGTAGGTGGGAGAAACAGACCAGCCTAGGCTTTCAAAGTGCATTTCCTCCACTCCCTCCCCTCCTCTTCCTCTCAGATTTCCCTTAGGTACAACCCACTGTACTTCCCTGGCATAGTTCTGTCTGTAACAGTGACCACCGTGGCCTCAGGTCTGAAAAAGTTTATGGCCACTTTTGACCTTGGTTTTCACCAGACTTCATTTGTCTGTAAGTTGGACTGGAAATGAGATGAAATCACAAAGTGACTGGGCCCTACTCTTTCCTGTGGGGAAGGTAAGCTGTTACAGAGCTAGGAGAAAGAAACTTCTGGTTATTTCTTCTAAAAGACACCTTGCCCAAGGATTCTTGCCATCAAAAATCCAGCCCTGAATACCCTATGGTATCTCTTATTTGAGTAACACAAAGTCCAAACATGGAGCTCAATAGAGGATGGATAGGAGACCAGGGGATGGATCTCTTTCAAATGGGAAGGGTGGGACCAAGAGATCAGGAGTGAAGGATGAGGGGGCGTGGAAAGGGAAATAAGTAGAATAAAGATATGCTATGTATAAGAACCTAATAACCTCATGAATGTAAATATTATATAGCATAAGCATAAGATTAATAATATCAATAAGAATGAAAATGGAGAAAGGGGAATTAGAAAAGAAGGAGTGAGGGAGGGGGAGAGATGGGCTAAGGGGTTATAAAAAGGAAGCAAGGTGTATTGTGTCCATGTACCCAATCCTCAAGATGACTGTAACATGCATGTACTGCAAACATGTACTGCAAAGGGAAAGAAAAAGAATCCAGTCCAAGCAAGAGTGGGAAATGAGAAGTTATCCTTCAAGAAAGGGTCTCTTGTTACCCTTGGAGGAGAACCAATTTCCCCTGTGTCCTCTTGCACAGTATTTGGAATTTAAGTCACTCTGTCAACCCTGGAGCCCTGCTGCCTGCTGCACACCATTTAAGGTGCTGGGGACACAGGTAGGAGGAATACAAGCTCCCAGAGACCTATCAGTCCTGCAACTATAAAGTGCTGTGGCAGGGGTAACACCTGCCACATTTATGGAAAATTAGCACCTTTATTGGCTTTAAGGGGTTTTAGGTATGAGACAGCAATTTGAAGACCATCAGCTTTTGATAGCATATACTATACATATTTAAGATCCTCCTCAGGGAAGGCCAAGGCTGCAGTGAGTTGATAAACTCGACATTTTACCAAATTTTATTGGATAGAGAGGATGACTAAATATTTTGCACTTTGTTCTTAACATCCCCTTTGGTCCCCAGAAAGCTGGTCTTCTGTGGATGGCTATGGTAGTAATGATGTGCATTTGAGTAAAATAAAGCTAGTGTTTTGTCAGACCATGAGAAAAGGGGCCATGGCCGCACTATGACCAGTGTGTGTAGAGGTGGGCAAATGGGGTTTGTTTTCTAGCATCTTGGAGGTCAGTGCCAACAATATCACTTTCTGGCCTTTTCTGTAACGTCTCCATTTCCTTTGCCTACCTTGTCCTGCAGTGTCCTGGAGGCAATGCAGGTGGGAGCTTTACAGGAAACTGTTTGTAATTTCAGTTCTGCTGTAAGGTTCTCCTCGATCTCCCCCATAGGCAAGCAGGTTGTAATTTACAGCAGCTGAAGTTCTGTTACGCATTATTATCTTTGACCATTCAATAGTGACCTGTTGTTAAGGAAACTCGGAGAGGAAATGCTTTGCTTTTTAGAGATCAGTCAAGCTTCTGTACAGCAAAGTCATGAAAAATAGAATAAGAATTTTTCAGACAAGGGTGAAGAAAGAGTCAGTGCCAGGAGAGGAGAAAAAGAAGGGACCAGAAGCACTCTCACTCCAAAACCTTGCAAGTGGGATGGCTTAGCAAGAGCTGATCTCAGAACAAAGTCAAATCAAAGTGTTTTTCAGGTAGTATACTGCAAACTAGGTACTATTTATTAAACATTTATTAGCAACCTGATCTGTATATTATGAACCAGATCCACATATTATCATATATTATATGTATCTTTCTGTATAATAATAAGATATTGTTTCCATTTATAGATAAAGAATCTAAGGTTCAGAGAAGTGAACTAACTGCCCAGAGTCGCATGGTCAGCACATGGGAGAAACCAGACCTGTCCTGCATCTGTTTGTCTAACATCAAAGCCTAAGTTTCTTAATTTCTCCAGCTGTGGTCCTCAGCTCTCCGTGAGTACTGGAATCACTTGAGTAGTTTTCTTGACCTCACCTGCTGAGATTTTGAATCAGTTGGCCTGAGACCGGGCTTAGGAATCCAGAAGAGGCAGTTTTCAGTTAGGTTTAGAATCTATTCCAGGGAACCTCGTGGGCATCTTTGCTTAAAAAATTCAGATTCTGTTGCAATAGGCTAGAAGGGCTGAAGATTCTGCATTTCTAACAAGCTCCCAGGTGATTCCAGTGTCTTTGGACCACATTTTGAATGGCAAGGAGTTATATCTCTGAACTCTTCTTAATCCAGTTCTCAATATTTGCTGCACAAAAAACTCACAATGGAGAATTTTAAAAATCCCACTCATCAGCCTGCATCTCTGTAGTAATAGGACATGGGTGTAGGCTGTTAGTAAGACTGCAAAACTGGATCTTCTAGCAAGTTTTTATTTTTCAGTGTATATTCTCAGATCACCCACTTTTAAATAGTCTGGGAATGTGGTCCAAATGAACATTTATGGCACCTCCCTAGAAGCTGAATCAAGTGCTGAAGCACAAATTCAAACTGTAGTTTAAAATGTTATTTTTGTTACTTCAAGAAAGAAGCACAGGTTCAGTCCTTCACCTATATCTGATATCTACTTTACCTACTAGCCCTACTAGCCCTCCTCTTCCAACTGCTGAAAAAATCCTGAAATTTGTGCTCGTGCTGTTCCTAAACTTTGAATAGAAGTTTGCTACCTGATCTTGAGGTGCCCTTGATTCTGAGAAAACTGTCCTAGGACTCACATGTGTTGGCATTCACATTCCATACAACCGCATGGGCGTCACAGCAGATTGTAGGTAGTAGCCCGTTCCCTATGCTGAAACCAAGTCTATCTAAGCCCTGACCTGGGCCTGCAGTGAGTATTATTTTAAGAAGACCTTCTAGGAACCTGTAGGTCTAACCATTTTCTTGGTGATATGCCTCAAACAGGGTTTCTTTAATATGAGGCTTCCCTGGTGGTAGCTCCAAAATGGAATAATTTTCTATTCACACTGTTGACAGGTATGTGGCACTTGAGAAAATCAAAGTATTTCTGAAATATTCTTGCTGGTAAGAAGTCCCAGGTGACATGAACATTAACCAAGTCTGTCTGTGTCCTCCCATGTGCTGACCGTCTATATTCAATGGGAGCCTTCTGGGCAGCTCGGGGAAAAGCTGCCTCTCCCTCTGCGTGTGGGCATGTTTGTATGACAGACCACAGTATTTGACAAAGGGAAAAGGGTGCCTTGAGCTGGTGCACCTTGCTTGGCCACTGACTGCAGGCCATTCCTAAAGGACAGGGACTACCAGTAGTATGGCTGTCCACCCTACACAGTTCTGTTTTTAGATTCTGGTTACCATTTAGCTCAGAGTACTTGTGAAATGAATGCTGTTCAATTAATATGGGATTGGAGTCAGACAGTCTGGGTCTGCTACTCACTCGTTGCCTTGCAACCACAGTTCTTTTATCCATGGATGTGATTTTAATGCCTGTACTGTAGGATTATTGAGATCAGATGTAATGTATTTCAAAGGCCTTGTAGAGTTGGCCTTTATACAAGGTGCTAGTCTTGGAACCGAAGGTCCCTAAGAGGATCCTTAGGGTCCACCTGTCTATCCAGGTGGAGTCACATCCAGAAATTATAGGGCCTTCTCTGAGCTCTTTAAAATACTACTCTACTTGGTTCTATTATAGAGACTGAGGTCTGTTTCCCTTCTAGAACTATAACTCTATTATATGTACCCAACATAAACAGCTATGAACAGGCACACAGAGGAAAAACAAGTTGTTGGCCACAATGTTATTGGCTATTTCTGAGTTTTCCTATTATTTACCTTATATTTGTTACCACTTCATTTAATTTATTTTCTAAAACTTTGGGAGAAAGCTCCTGGAGGAAAATTTTTACATTGGGATGACTTTTGGTGTTAGCTTAATCCTTTTCTCCTGAAAATTGGCCTGAGGGTTGGGGGGGGTCAGAATCCAACTTCAGGACAAAATACCTTAGAAATGTTCACAGAAGTTCAGGAAACTAGAGAATCAAATTTAATTTCCAAAGAGGAAAATGGAGCAAGAGGACATGAAGATTATAGAATCTTTATGGACTATAACATTTTTTTTTTTTTTTTTTTTGGTGTGCTTTGCATAGAGTAACTCTGTGCTCACAATACTAAATGAGGGAGTTACTCCTATTATCCCCATTGTACAGAAGGGCAAGCCAAGGCACAAGAAGGCTAAGTGGCTGGTGGCAGCAGCCAGTGTGGATAACTGACAGTGACCATGGGCGGCTCCATGTTTCCCGGGCACGGGGACTGCTCTGGTGGGCGAAGGTAAGGCTGTCACTATCAGATTGCCCTAAGCCACCTTCCCCATCAGTTCCTGAACCAGAGCTACTCGGGAGGGGAGACACACACACTAGCACCAAGACCTGCTTTGAACTTGGCGATGGCGCTGAAGAGTGCCGCGGCCCTCTCCGAGCAGGCGTCAATGAGGCTGACGGTGTCGTGGCCGCTGTGGAAAGCCACCTTGCAGAAGGTGCAGAGCAGCTGGTTGTCGCTGCGGCAATACTCGCTGATCCGGCTGGATGGGTGCTGAATGCAGATCTTCTCGTCCTGGTCCGCGGGGCTGGTGTCCACGAAGACGTGGTCCTGCATGGCGACGTCCGAGTGGAAGGCCTTGAGGCACTCATTGCACATGTTGAGGCGGCAGGTGGTGCAGCGCTTGTAGGCGATGCGCCGGCTGCGGCAGACCTGGCAGAGGATGGGCCCAGAGGAGCGGTCGAAGCGCCACTTGAGGTAGCCGTGCTCCTGCATGTAGCGCTTGGTGAGGCGTCCACGCAGGTAGTTCTCAGGCAGCTGCATCTTGTGGCTGTAGGGCATGCAGTGCGAGCGGCTGCACACCGGGCAAATGAGGATGAAGAAGTTCTCCGTGACTTCGGCGCGTTTTTGCAGCTGCCGCAAGCACTTCTCACACAGGCTGTGGTTGCAGGGCAGCATAAACGAGTGCAGGCGCAGCCGGTTGCACATGGGACAACTGAGGTGGTCGACCAGATGGCTGTCCACTGGTGGGGTCTTCACATCATCTATCTGGATATCGCTGCTCCCCACATGCAGAGCGGTCTTGGACCTGCAGGGAGAAGCAAACAGGAGGGCTTGCTCTGTGGAATGGGGAAGATAGGGCTCCTGCCTGGGTGCTTGGCATCTAAGCTGCCTCCTCCACGTTTTAGCTGGGTGACCTCTCTGCCTATTCCTCATATGATTGGTATCCACGCCATGGAATTTGTGGAGAAGATTGAAACTAATTTAATACCTCTAAACACTGAATGTATTCCCTGGAAGACATCTGCAACTGCTTGGTGCAATTTTCCAGCAAGAGTAAAGCAGCAGACTGGCCAGGAACAGTCAGTCGGGCCTTGAGATTCCTTTGGTTATCAGTAATGTCATGGAACCCACAAGGGCACTATGATTGTGATGGCTCCAAACAGAGCAGAGGGCCAGGGGTGTAGCTCAGTGGTACAGTGTCTGCCTGGCAAGTGTGAGGTCCTGAGTTTGATTCCCGGCACAAAAAAAGGACTTCCAAACAGAGCAGAACTACTTCATAATGTTGGAACTCAGACGAGAACATTCCCCAAATCACAAAAGTGGCCACTCTCTCAAATGGATAAGGAGGAGTGACTGCTGCTAGTTCCTCTCCTCCATTGCTACCCTACACTGCATTGCAGATTCTGGTTCACTCACTCTGTTCTTTCCATTTCTATTAAGATAGCCAAAGATTTACCCTCATGTTCACACATACTATAAGCCAAATCCTATCATAACTCATTGATGCCATCTCATACAGGCACCTCACATTGGCCCGTGGATAAGTTCGCACTTGTTGAAGTGAGTCCATAAACCCAATCTTGCCCAACTGCAAGTGAGTTCTTGGCAGGTTGTGCCTAGAGGGCATCTACATTGTTATTATTGTACACAGGAAGGAATACAGACAAGGGTAACTAAGTATTCCCCAGGACACCATGAGGTCAATACCTGAGCCAAGACTAGAACCACCTATGTGATCTAACTTCCAGACCAACAGGTAATGCATGGTACACATCTTGGAGAATAGTTTCTTAACCTCCCGTGTCTTAGTTTCATCTTTAAATCAAAGCTCACAATGCTTCTTGCTTCATGAGGTTTTCTTTATCAAGTCTAAGTGAGCTAATCCATGGTAAGTGATTAGCTATGGGTATATTGTAAGCATTGAGCAAGTATGGCCAGTATAATTACTCTCTGCCTGCTACTAGGTGCTTATGTCCACAGTACAGAAAGATTCCACAGGAGAGGAAAGTAGTGACCAAATCCATGAAAGCATGTACTTCTGTGGGTTTGTGTGTGTTGAGATAATTTATTTGTCTAATGTCTGAGGCTTTTTTATTATTTATTTGTAAGAACAATGGATGAAGTGAGAAAATTCTTGCAAAATTTAAGTTTATGGTCTAAGCAGTTACAACCAAAGCAAATGTAAGGAGATGCTCGACCTGTGGCTATTCTTGTCTCTGTTCACAGCAGTGTTTATGTACTGGTGTTGACACTGGGCTGCGTTCCCTTCTGCCTTTGCCTTTTTTGCTTTCCCTATATCTCTGTTTCCTTCCCTATTCTCTTGGCCGAGGATCTATGCCTCAGAGTCCAGACCCTCAAAGGAACTCTCAAACGTACTGCAATGAGTGGCCCTGTGGTGACAGAGTCTCCCGCCTGTAGACTCAAGCACCTGGAAATTTTCTCACCTAGGACAGTAGTGGTGAACCTGGGGCACATGTGCCGCAGCGGGCTGTTTGTTATCA
The DNA here is from genome assembly GCF_000276665.1 of Chinchilla lanigera. NCBI lineage: Eukaryota > Metazoa > Chordata > Mammalia > Rodentia > Chinchillidae > Chinchilla > Chinchilla lanigera. The sequence continues at coordinate 4,981,607 of NW_004955508.1, forward strand.
CTGAATGCTCTGCAAAGTTCGCCATCACTGTCCTAGGGTTCGGAATGCTGGGCTCTGTTCTCTCTGTTTCTTCTCTGCTTCCTGGTTTTCTGCTTGGGCCAGGAGGACCACCTGGAGGCACAGGTCTGTTTGTGGTAGCTGGATGGACTTCCTTTAGTCTGGCAAAATTCTAGGGCTCTGAGAATCAATGTGTACTATAAAGGGAGACAGTGTGAGAAGTCAGGAAGGGAGGGATGGAAGAAAGGAGAAGTCTTGGAAGAGAAAGAACAAACACAGGTTTGACCAGAGGCAATAGCCAGTAAGCTGTGGTAGAGAAGAGTAGGGAAATGACAAAAAGGATGAGGCTGAGAGGATGCGTGAGACTGGAGTGGGGGAAGTTGCTGGGCAGGAGAGGTGCTGAGAATCATGGAGACAGGAGCCCAGAAAGCAGAAAGGGGCAAGTTTGGAGTCAAGCTCCAGTATGTCAGAGCTGACCTTCTGGCATTTGCAGTAGTACCCCCACATAAAGACTAGGTGGGAAATTGACATTCAGGGGCCCTGGTTCTATGCAGTCAGCAAGCCCAGCAGCTTTGTCTTCCTGCCGGGATAGCCTGTCGGATTTAGGCCTATTCTCCTTGCACCTGCATTCTCACCTGGCTGGCTAGGTTCCCAGAGTCCCTCCCTGCCCACTCCAGACCATTCAGCACATCACCTGGACGAGGCAGAGCTTTTGCAATTCTGCTGTCCTGTTTGTGATGTTTAGACTAAAAGTCACAGTATTTAGGGTTAGGGACAGGCATGAGAATATTTTAAAGATTCCCTAGGTGATACTAATGCACAACAAAGGGTGGGAGCCGCTAATGCCTGAGGCATTGTTCCAAAGCTGCTGTTTGATCCCTCCCTGGCTGACAGAGGCTCAGTGACTCCCCATAGCTGGTGCACAGAGAACGGGGATGTGCAGAGCAGATTCACACCTCAGAGTTTCTAAACTTGCACCCAGAATCTGCAGCTTCCCTTTCATGCAGGTAGCATGAGAGGGCTATGGGTGGTGAATAACAGTTATTAGACATCTGTTAAGTGCTTAATTGTGAAGTAGATCATATTCTTCCCCCAATCCAAGCCTTGGCTCACAGAATTGCTTTTCCAGGCTTGAAAGCCTTCAAGCATTCCTCCTTTGTTCTCTCTCCTAATCTTGTCAACCATAAGAGCTGAGTTATGATCTTTCTTGCTCTGAAAAATGTAGCTGTACTGCACCAGACTCCTCTCATGTATGACATAAAAAGACTAGTTGGCAGAGCTGGAAGAGGATATGCAGTGCCCAGCAAAGAGGATTACTGCTATGAATGAGTAATTAAGATCCTACCTTCTATGATTTTGGATGAGAAAGGAGAGAATGCCATTAGGAGTTCATGGGTGTCTAGGGTAGTTATATAAATTGCTGGGGTCAAACGTGGCTCACAGAAGTTCTCACTTTTCCAATAAATATTTCAGATTTTAAAAATTCATAGGAAGGAGAACAATTTATATTGTTCCTATTGCAAAGTGCATATATTAATCCTCATACCCACCCTGTGATGGCAGGTATCATTGTCTCTATTTTTTAGTACAGCATTTTAAACTTAAGAGCACAAATTCTGCATTGAAATCTTAACTGGATCTTATTAGCTGGGCAATCCTGGGCATCTTAACCCCAAAACTCAGTGTCCTCAGGGCTACATGGGCACAGGATGAGGGTCCAGCAGGGTCATGCCTGCAGTACCTGGCAAGTTGCTTACACATGAGGTATAATCTCTCACTGTCTGGTTCAGTTGTAAGAGTTGGGGTTCAGAAGGGTTCAGCGCTTATTTCCATAGTTAGTGGAGGTTGGGTTTGGAACTCAGAATTTAGACATTTTTTTTTAGGATACTCTTAATTGCTACAGAATTCTTGGCCTCCCCTTTTCAAATAAAGCAGTGGACTCAGAGAGGTGCTGGCCTGTTCTGGGGACTCCATAGCTGGTACGAGGTCCCCAGTTTTCCTGGGCCAATGTGGTCCCACCTTGAGTGCCAGGCACTTACGAGGTGCGGATGCTCTTGAGACGGCCCTTCCGGAATATGATGGTGGCATTTCGGCAGCAGCGGCTCTCATAGTAGTGGCACTTGATGTTGCTGCTGGCCGTGCAGCAGCACTTACAGTTGGGGTCATTGGCCCAGGAGCAGCAGCACCAGTGGCAGTTGGGGTTCTCTGCGCAGGTACAGTGGCAGAACTGACAGTTCCTCTCGTCCTTGTAAGGGCAGGGGAAGCAGGTGCAGTTCCGTTCTGAGGTGAAGATGAACTTGCAGCACAGACAGGAGCACAGATGAGGACAACATCTCTGCCATGTACAGCATGGGGAGCAAACACACATAGCAGTATCCATGATGTCTATACGATTGCCACTTGGTTCCCAGGGCTCTGGACACCTCCTCTACCAGAGTCCCGCTGTCAGTTCTCCAGTGGAGGAGTCCTTCCTCCTCCTTGTGAGGCCTTCAGTTTGGGGGTTGCAGGAAGTTGGCTGTTTCTGAGGCCTTCACAGGTGGTGTCCCTACAAGCAAGTTCATGGGATGGCTTTACATACATCTGCTTGAGGGCATTTGCTTATGTCACAATCCCTGTCTCCCTACTCTATCTGACCATGCTGAGTAGGGAGATGACTCGTGGGAGTTGTGGCATGGGTGGGTGAATGGTCTAAGTCAGTGGTGGTGACCCTCTGGCTCACATGTGATCATTGGAAGCTCTAAAAATTTCATCATCACTGTTCTATATTGCCATGGGACCAGCTCCAGAGCAGAAGTGATACACTATGGATCCTGGGGGTTTGGCTGTCACTTGTCATCTTCCAGGTTATGGGATAGGTTTTATAAGATATTTCTTCTTGCTTGGTATTTTGCCTGGAGTTTGGGCAAATTGACTACATGCTATGTCTTCATTGACTGAAAGACCTGGATATGATTAATTAGAAAAGTAGATTGGCATGGTTTTCCTCTCTGTGGACTTTTCCTGCACTGTTACAACTCTTTATTTGATGAACAAAGCACAGTGCTTACGAATAATAGTGATGTCACATTTAAAGAGACATCACCATTTGGAAAAAGAATTAAAGGAATGAATGTTATAGGTTCCCTGAAGTACTTCTTTCAGTAGACATTGATCCTGTCACTCACTGCGTTGTTACTGCTCCTTTTCATGAGGCTTTGTACATAAGTCACTCAGAGTTATCTCTTCACTTTTTTGTAGCTTCCTGGGGTTTGTCTAAGGCTCGGGTTTTGTTTCCTTTTATCTCACCCTCACCAGTAGCCCTTTCATCCAGGCTAGAACTCTACATAGAATGTAACTGTCATTAGCACATGCTCAGAACCCCTAGAAAGTAGACTTTACATATGTAGTGGAGAATTTTACTTTTCTCTTTATGCAGCTTGCAAAGATTAAAAGAGCAGAAACTTCATAGAAACCATACTATAATACAAACAGTCTTGCTATTTTTTTCAAAAAAGCAGAAGGGAGAGCTGAATTTGGCTTCAGAAATGCATTGTATAATTTATTATCTCTCCCCGTGATTATCACTTTTAAAATAGAAAAGAAAATTCACTGAGCATGAATCATGGCAGCCTCACATTGATTTTAGATATCTATAGCTGAAAATCCTGGATCACAGGATATGTGCTTTACCTTTTTGATAAATAGTACTAAATTAGTAGTGCATGTGCCAGGTTATACTAACACAGTAAAGGATGAGGAAGTCCTTTTCCTTGTGTGTTGGAGCAAACTCAGTTTTATAATATTCTCCCCATCCTGGAGGCACAAAAGTTTGCATTTTATTCCTAGAGTCATGATGCATTTGCATCATTTGTCTCCGTAGGGCCCTCTCTTGATTTCTTTAAATTTTTTTTATTGAGATACAATTCACTTACTATTAAGTGCTCAATTTTAAAGTGAACAATTTGTGGTTTTTAGTATATTCATTACACTGTACAACTATCACCATTACCTAATTCCAAAGCACTTCTATCACTCTCAGAAGATGTCCCTCAGCAGCCACTCCACTTCCCCTTTGCCCCAGCCCTTGACAATCTACTTTCCCTGTTCATTGATTTACATATTGTAGGCACTTCCTGTAAAAGGTGTGATGTATGATTCTGTGCATGGATTCTTTAACTTAGAACAGTGTTTCCTGGATTCATCCATGCTGCAGCATGTATGAGGATTTAGTTTTCACTTTTAGAAATAAGTTCCTATAAGCGTTTATGTACAAACTGTTACATGAACACAAAGTTTTGGTTCTCTTGGACAGGAGTAGAAGTGTTGTATCACATGTAGCTCTGTTTAACTTTTTGAGAAAATGCCAAACTGTTCCAAAGTGCTTGCACAATTTTACATTCCTACTAGCAATACAAGAGGATTGCAATTTTTTCCATATGCTTATTCAACGTGTCATTGTCTTTCTTGCTCTGAATTAGCCATCATAGTATGTATGAAGTGGGATCTTACTGTGTTTTAGATCTGAATTTCTCTAATGGCTTTTAATGTTGAAACTCTTTTCATATGCTATTTGTATAGTTTTGGAGGAGTATCTCTTAAAATTTAGTTTGCTCTTTTTACTATTGGTTTTTAAAGAGCTCTTTATATAATCTGGATCCTGGATAACAAACACACAATTTAAAATTATTTTCTCCATTTTCTAGATTGTCTTTTCATTTTAAGTAGTGTCCTTTTGAAGGGCCAGGGTTATACAGATGAGAAAATAGAACTGGGGTCTCCTTAGGTCTTCTAGCTAGTCCTGACTAGAAGGAGTTAAAAACAACTTTATCAGACAAATTCTCCTGGGAAGCAAATCAAGGACAGGGGTAGAGGAAAAAAAAAAAAAAGCAAACAGATGAAGAAAGGCACCAAATGGCCTTGGCACTCATACCAAGAGACCAGAAAAGGAGCAGACAGGCAGAACACAGAGAGAAAGCTAAGTGCATAAATGACAATCTGCCCGCACTTCCAATAAAATATAGGAGAAGCAAGCAGCTGCCTCACTTTGAGATTGTGTGTACCACACCGATGCACTAACATATATATGTATTCATTCTAGAGTCACTATATTGTTCACTATATTATAAAGTACAGTAGATATCCATGCATCCCCTTACTAACTCTAAGCTAACCATGAATAAATTATCCCTTTGCCAACTAGCTGCCCACTCCAAAGATAAGGTCTTAAAAGGTAAGCCAAGAACAAGTAAACAAACAGACAAAAAGATGCTATGTGTAGGCCCCTGGAAGAAATGCCATCGGGCAGTGGTGCTCAGAAGCCAGTCCAGTTATGGGAAGCTCCCAGTGGAGGGGGAGGATCACGTGCCCCCCCCATATAAAAGCAGCTGGGAACACAAGGGCCACAGGTCCTCCATCTTTCCAGAGCCCCCCACCTTGATTCTTCCTTATCAGGGTAGCTATTTATCTTCTCCTTTTTACCCTTTCTTTTCCTCTTTACAAATGAAGTGTCTTCCTTTCATTGAACTTTGTCCCTCTAATTTTTTATCGGGGCTGAGTTTATGATCCTGATGTGCTGCTTGAACAGCAGAGCAGTGGTGCTCATTCCACAGATGCAATAGCTTTGGTTCCCTGAGAGGAGGCAGACGTGACACTTTGAAACACGGAAGTTTTAAACTTTGATGAAGTTTTTTATTTATTTATTTATTTTTTTCCGGTACCGGGAATCGAACTCAAGACCTTGCGCTTGCCAAGCAAGCGCTGTGCCGCTGAGCTAAATCCCCAGCCCAATGAAGTTTAATTAATATCTCCCCTCCTTATTTTTATAGCTTGCTTATTTGGTGTCATTTGAAAAAAATGCTAGCTAATTCAAGGTCATAAGGGTTTATCCCCATGTTCAATTCAATAACTTTACAATTGGAGCTTTTACACTTGGGTCATGGACCTGTTTTGAATTAATTTTTTTTCGTTGGTGGGGTACATGGGTCCAATTTCATTCTTTTGCATGTGGATATCCTATTGTCCAGCACCTTGTTAAAAAGATTATTTTTGAATCTCTTGTTGAAAATCTACTGACAACAGGTGTACAATTTATTACTGAAATCTCAAATCTGCTCCTCTGATCTGTACATGTATTTTAAAAAGTGCAAACCAGGGGCTGGGGATTTAGCTCAGCGGCAAAAGCACCTGCCTGACTAGCGCAAGGTCGTGAGTTCGGTTCCCGGTACCGGAGGGGGGGAAAAAAAAAAAAAGTGCAAACCACATTCTATTGATTGCTGCAGCTATGTTGAAACTGGGTAGTGTGAGTTCTTCACTATGGCTTTTTCTTAAGATGGTGCTGAATATTTCATGTCCTTCATTTTCCATATTATGCTTAGGATCAGCTCGCCTGTTTCTGCATGAAGTTCATTAGAATCCTGACAAAAATTGCATTGAATCTGTAGATCAACATGGGGAGTATTGCCTTCTTGCCTTCTTGTGCTCTAGTCAATGAACACAGAGGTTTTTTTTTTTTTCATTTGTTTAGGTCTTCCTTAGTTTCTTTCAGCAATGTTTTATAGTTTTCAGTGTACAGGTCTTGCACTGCTATGGTTAAATTTATTCCTATTTTGTCCTTTTTTATGTTGGAGTAAGTGGAATTGTTTTCTTAATTTTATGTTTGTATTGTTCTTTGTTAGTGTTAGAAATAAAACTCACTTTTCCATATCAACTTGGTATCCTGAACCTTGCTGAACTCTGTTTATTAGCTCGAATCTGTTCTTGTTGCTCATATATATATATATATATATATATATATATATATATATATATACAGTGTGCCAAAAATGTATACATACTTAGGAAATGAAAAATCATATGATGTTTTTTCAACAGATATTGTTACCCTTGTATGGGGAACCCTGGGGGGTGTCATCTATTGCAGAAAACCCACTAACACTGCCGGCCCTTAGAGAAGAATTGAAAATGCGTGTGCAGCAATCTCAATGACCAAGGTTACCCAAACAGCAGTTTGCAGTACTAATAAATGCCTGGAAGCTAATGGCCACCATTTGGAGCATCTCTTGTAATTATAGAGGCCAAAGATAACTTGTATTAATCTCATTATATCTCCATAAATTTAGTATTAAAATATTTGTACAAGGTTTTCTTTTCCTGAAGTGTATATATGTTATTGCCGGCCTCTCTCTCTCCTTCTGAATTTGAATGGTTTTGTTCCTTATCAAGTTGCTTTGACTAGATCTTTGCTCCTAATTTTAATAGAAAAATCTTTAATCTCTTCACCTTTAAGTGTGATATTCAATGTAGCTTTTTCACAGATTTCCTATAGCAGGTTCAGGAAGTTCTGTTATATTCCCAGATTACTGAGTGTTTTTTTTTTTTTTTTCTTTATTATAGAAAGGGTACTAGTTGTTTTCAGATGCTGTAGTCTGAATCTATCAGATTGGTTTTAAAAATTTTTTATAGCAGGGCTGGGGATTTAGCTCAGTGGCACAACACCTACCTGGCAAGCTCAAGGTCATGAATTTGATTCCCGGTACCAGAAAAAAACCAAAAAATTTAAAAAAATTTAAAAAAATTTTTTATAGCGATATGGTACCTTACATTGATTTTCACATGTTGAATCAGTTTTGTACTCCTACCATAAATTCTACCTGGTTATGATATAGTCTAATGGTTTGATTTAAAATTTTGTGGTGCTATGGTTTAGAAATGATTTGTTCCCCAAAGATGTGTGCCCTGGAAGCTTGGCTCCCAGGGTGGTGGTGTGGAGGGGGTGAAACCTTTAAGAGGTGGGGCCTAGCATGAGGTAATTAGGCCCTGAGAATCACCCTTAAGAGTGGGTTAATCCATCTTGTGGGAGTTCTAGCTCTAATGGGACTGGATTAGCGCTAAGCACAGACTGTTATGCAGTGAGGCCACTCCCTGAGCCTCGCTCCTTCTGCCCAAGCCAGTTCCCCTTCGCTTCTCTGCACTATAGTGATGCAACCAGTTCATTATGCTATCTGGACCCTGTAGCCATCAGACTCATAAATTACACAAACTTCTTCACTTTATAAGTTACCCAGGCTCAGATATCTCACTGTCGTAACACCAGAGTAGCTAAGACAATTCGCTAGTGCTTTCTTAGGGAGTTCTCTACCTATATTTACAAGAGACATTAGACATTTTCTTTTCTTGTCATATGTTTGCATGTTTTGGCATCAAGGCAATAGTGACATAAAAAAATGAGTTAGCAAATGTTTCCTTCTCTTCTCTTTGGGAGAGTTTGTGAAAGTCGATTGATGTTAAATTTATTTTAAAGACTTGATAGAATTCACCAAAATGTAAGAATAGCATACACAAATAAACATGATACACTGCATGAATAGGATAATGGCAGCAGTTATATGATCATTTCAATAGATGTAGAAAATGCATTTAATAAAATTTAACATCGCTTCATGATAAAAACTCCAAACAAATTAGATACAGAATGAACATATCTCAGCATAATCAAGGAGATATACCACAAGCAATAGCTGGTGTCACACTGAATGGGAAAAAATAAAAGCCTCCTCTTTAAGGTCTGTAATGAGACAAAGATGCCAATGTCCACCTTTTATTGGATATTGTATTGTACTAGAAATCTTAGCCAGAGTACTCAGGTCAAAGAGGGATAAAAGGCATCTAAATTGAGAAAGAGCAAGCCAAACCGCCCCTGTCCACAGATGATACGATCATATATACATAGGAAACCCCAAAGGCCCCATCAAAAAACCTTCAAGACAAAAAATGGATTGCACAGAGTTGTGGAGTACAAAATCATACAGAAATCAGCAGCATTTCTATACATCAACTGCAACTTGTTAACTAGAAATCAGGAAAGCATTATTTACAATAGCCAATGTGTGGAAGAAATCTAAATTGGATGAATGGATAAAGAAAATATCCATTTGAAACGTGAGTGAAGTTGGGTGTGGTAGTGCATGCTCCAGCAATCAGGAGGCTGAGGCAGGAGGATCACTGTGAGTTTGAGGCCAACCTAGGCTACATAATGAGTCCACACCAGCCTGAACTACATAGATAGACCCTGTCTCAAAAACAACCAACCAACCAACCAAACCAAACAAACCCAAGTGAACCCAGAGGACACACCAACTGTAATAAGTCAGCAACAGAAAAACAAATACCGCATGATACCATTTCTATGATGAATCTCAGTATCATAGAAGCAGAGAGTGGAATGATGGTTATCAGTGGCTGGGGTAGAGGGAAACAGAGGCATTAGTTAAATGGTACTAAGTTTCAATTATAAAAGATGGGTAAGTCTTTGAGATCTACAGTACCCCATAGTGCCTATAGATAATAATACTGTATTTTGCACTTGAAACATATCATGAGGGTACAATTATGTTTTTATAACAAAAATAGTAAAAAGGCAAGAGGGAAATTTTACAGGTGGTGGGCAGGTTTTTGGTGTAGATTGTGATGATATTTTCCAAGCTCATAAAGTTCTACACATTAAATATATACTGTACAACCTTTTGTTTTTCAAACAGTACCTCACAGAATAAAAAGAAGTTAAAAAAAGAAAGGGGATCAAGAGATAGATGGAGGGGGAAGGAGGAAAAAAAGGGGATAAAAAGGGAATTAATATGTATTATATGCATGTACCAATTCCCCAAAGAGATGTAAACATTATGTAATATAAACGTGTGCTACTGAAAAAAGATTTTTCAATCACTGCCATACATACACACATACATGAGGAACCTTCTAAACTGGAGGTCACTTCTCTCTTTACCCATTTATTACAATGTTTAGAAATGACCACAGGAAATACAGGGGTTATGGAAAAATACAATGAATGTTTAAATTTTTGAAAACTTATTACAGTAGAAGACATGTTGCCTAGAGCGATGGGGTGAGCGTGTTGGAAGTGAGGGGTGGTATTCTGAGTTCTTTGAGGAGGGCCGATGGCAACGTGTCATGGAGTACAGTAAAATTTAAAAATTCAAATATTCACTAGTTTTTAGTCACACCTTGTTGATTCATTTACAGCACTTTCTTTTTTCCCCCTGCAATTTCTGTCTGATTAAAACATTACAGTGTGTCCTTATCCACTTTACTTTTGAAAACTTATATTACCATTAATGCCCCTCACCCCTCTCATTCCCTGGGTCTGGCTCCATGTGACCTTTGGCGCTTCCCCATGGTCAGAATGACTATGAAGGGTAAATGTTTTGAGTCAGTGAAGAACATCAAGGTAAGCACAACAGCACAACTAAAGATACACGCAAAAAAGTACTTTCATGCCTGCTTTGGAGAGCAATGTGAACGATGGGATAAGTGTTCAAAGTGAGGGGGAGTATTTTAAGGAGAATACACCACACTGTGTGTTTCACTGTAATAATTTTTTAAAAAAATTAAACATTCACTGTATATTCTAGTCGCAACTCAAAGCCATGTGCCCACCTGAGACGACGATGCCCCTTCTCTGCACTGGTGGTTAGATTTCTAGGAAGAGCTACAGGAAAATCAAGTCAACTAAATTTGGTGAATCTAGATCTTTTGCTTGTACATAGCTTGCTGACCAAAGTGTCTCTATGTTTCTCTGAAACAATAAGGGAGGGTTTTCATGAAAAAAAAAAAAAAAAAAAAAAAGAGGTGAAATCATCTATGTTTGTAGGTATATGACTATGTATATCTATTGAAAGTAATTAAAAACCACTATAAACAACATCAAAGTTTAATAAAATATCAGATTATAGAATCCACATACAAAAAAATTAGTAGCCATTAGGTATACAAACAAAACAGCTGCATAATATAAAATTTAAAAAACCAGTTTATATTAGGGAATAAGATTAAAACAAAAAACAATGAAAACACAAGTGTAAACCCAAGCAGATAAGTGTAAAACCTCTATAAGGAAATTATAACACATCCATGAAATATTTATTAAATATAGACTTCAGTAAATGGAAGTACTTACCATAATCATGGTTAAGCAGCCTGTCATAAAGATGTCAGTCTTCCTAAATTACTTTACAATTTCAATAAAATGAGTTTCAGAAGTTTTTTTTAAACCTAGGGAGGTTGAATGTTTACTTGGAAGAGGAAGAAGCAAGAGTTGCCTGACATATTGTGATGTAATGTAGAGGGAATCTAGTTGTGCTAGATATAAAAATATATGATAATTCCTGTATAATTAAAACAGTACAGTATCACTATTAGTGGAAGAATAAACACAGCACTGGAAGAGAACAGAGAATGCCAAACCCAAATAGACCAAACTGCATATGAGAATTTAATGTATGATCTAGGCAATGTCTCAAAGTAATGAGGTAAAAGAATATTTAGTGTGTCAAGTTAGGAGAGTTGGGTTACTTCATGTAAAGGAATGGCTAAAGTTCTCATGTGATCCATCAAGATAAATTCTACAGGGATTAGGGATTCAAATGTGATAAAAGTTGAAACCATACAAGTAATAAAAGCAAACATAGATGAACTGGTTTATAGCCTGGAATCGGAGAAAACCTAACCTATATATGACACACAATTTAAAAGTAATGAAGGAGGGGCTGGGGATTTAGCTTAGTGGCACAGCGCCTGCCTGGCAAGCACAAGGTCATGAATTTGATTCCTGGTACAGGAAAAAAAACAAACAAACAAAGAAAAAGTAATGAAGGGAAAAAGTTTGATAATTTTACAATGTAAAAATCACTTACAGAATAGAATGGACAAAAACAAAGCCCTTAAAAATACCAACTCCAGTAACAAAGTAGAAACACAAATGATAAATCGGAAAAAATCTATAGCTTATAGGAAAAGATTTGCAAATGGAGATTTTCTACAAATTTCAGTGGAAAATATTAAGTTTTCTACAGAAAAGTGCACTAGAAATATGAAGATTTTACAGAAAAAATGTAAATACTGCAATCATATATAATTTTGCTTATCTTTGCTTATAGTAAGAGAAATATGAAATAATGCTACACGGAGATACTACTTTTTACCTGTCAGAGTCCCTAAGCTTCCCTCAGAGAGTGTACTCTTTTGAGAAACCTCTCAGCAGAAAGTCTCCTAAGCTTCTGATGAGAATGTTTGGCACTTGACCCAACTCTCCAAATAACATTTACCTGTTGACTGGACAACATCATTTCTACAGATGTCTGCCAAAGACAACTGACAAAAATGCAAAAATATTTATTCATGGACTTAAACATTAACAATTTTTGATACATGTAGTAGATGTTGATGTTTATACAGTGCAGTGTGATATTTCCATACACGTATCTAACATGTATTGATCAAGTCAGGGTGTTTCATGCTCCATCTTCTTATGAATATTTTGTGATTGGAGCCTTTGAGCTCTTTCCAGCTATTCATAAAATCCATAATAGTTATTGTAAACTATAATCACCTTAACTGTGCTGTTGTACACTAGAACTTATTGCTTCTATGTTTTGAAACCCGTTATCCACTCTCTCCTCCATTTCAGATTCTGCTAATCACCATTTTACGTTCAGACTGGTATTTTTTTGCATTCATACATGAGACAAACCATGAACTGTCTTTCTGAAATAATCTGAATTATTTCACTTAACAAATACTCTCTAGTTTTATTAATTCCACTGCAAGTGATTGGTTGTAATTTTTATGGCTGAAGAATATTCTCTTGTGTATACACATAACACATTTTCTTTATGGGTATTTAGATCAATTCCATATTTTGCCTATTATAAATAGTGTAGCAATAAACATGGGCATACAGATAGCTCTTTGAAAGACTGATTTCATTTCTTTTGGATAGATAGCAAGGAGTAGGACAGCTGGTTAGCACAGTAGATTTAGTTTTTTGAGGCATCTCCGTATTGTTCACTGGATGGCTGTACTACTTTATATTCCCACCAGCAGTGTAACAGTTCTCTTTCCACTACACCCTCACAAGTATGTATTAACTTTTACCTTTTTCATAATAACTATCTTAACTGGTTTGAGATGATATCTCATTGTGGTTTTGATTTGCATTACTCCAATGACTAATGATGCTGATTTTTTTTTTAAATTTGTTGGCTTTTTAAATTCCTTATTTTGTGAAGAAGAAATTTATATCTATCCTTTCCTCTTTTTTTGTATTATTTATCTGTCTGATGTTGGGTTGTTTGAGTTTCTTAAACATTCTGGACATTAATTCTTTACCAAATGAATAGTCTGCAACCTTTTTTTCCAGTTTTCAGGTTGCAGCTGCATTCTTCTTTGTTGCCCTCACTGTGCAGAAGCATCTTAGTTTGATATCATTCCATCTTCCTTTGGTTTCCCATGGTTTTGAGGCCTTATCAGAAACATCATTGCCTTTACCAAAGTGGTTCTTCTGTTTTCTTCCAGTAGTTTCATATTTTCAGATCTTACATTAAATATTGTATCCATTTTGAGTGGAGTTTTTAATAGGGTGAGAAAGGGGTCAAGCTCCAATTCTCTACGTGTGGATATGCAATTTTTCAGGCTCCATTTAGATGGTTAATTATGGAACTACTTACAGTAGTTCAAAACTATAGACACTCTAAATATCCATCAATAGGAACTGGTCAGATAAATAAGTCACATCCACATAAGGATGCCTAATGTACCAATTGCAAAATGAGAAAGACTCCATCTACTGTTCCAGACCGATTCTTAAGTTATATTATTGAGAGAAAAAAGCAAAGTCTAGAAATATGTAAATAATATGTTACCTTTTATTTAAGGAAAGGACTTAGTCTTTGGTTTATGTTTTTATGATATGGAAGATATATCAAAGGTTTAGATTTATGAGAGAGAAAAGGAACAAGATGGATGGGTCTATGTATTTTAATTTGCAAAATTGGTTTTAAACACATTTAATTTGTTTACATAACTATAAAACAAAAGTAAACTAGTACTCTTAAAAATTAAAGAGAAATTAACTTAGCTATAAAATAAGTTGATGACATACAAGAGAAATTATTTCAGCTTTTCTTAAAGCATAGTAGTTTCACTGTCCTGCCTCAGTTTCATTTGCTTGTCCTTTAGGACAAATAAAACAAACCAAAGTAATGGGCTGGGGATTTAGCTCAGCGGCATAGTGCCTGCCTGGCAAGTGCAAGGTCATGAGTTCAATTCCTGGTACCGGAAAACAAACAAACCAAAGTAAAGTATTAATTTCTTTCACGAACCATATTGTTTTGGGTAGTTTGTTGTTGTTATTGAGAAAACACGTGTACTGTACAACAAGGCAGATGAAAAATCATGTTGAGGTCCATGAGACTCAGAACTTCTGGTACAGAGGAAAAGACATACAGATGCACATTCACTGAAGTAAAACAAAACAAAACAAAACAAACACCTCAGTCTTGAACTGGAAATAGCGAATCAACTTACATTGTATTTTACCTAAATAAAAATGTTCCTGGCTCTGGCTACATCAAAAGCCCTAGACCATGACCTACCCGATATGATGAGTCCTTTTGTCCCATAGACAGTGGTCTCTAAGTATCTATCATTAGAAGGAAGTAGGGTTCATTAGGGGAAGTGGCAACTACAGATGTGGGCAGAAAATGTATACAAAAAACATGTGTTTAGCTCTACATTTCATGACACTGAGTGGGTCCCTTCTGGAACCAGTTCAGCTTTGCAAGTGGATATAAAATGGAAATGACAGCATATCATCAGGGCAGGGTCAGATGCTGCAGCTTAGAAGGGAGAAAATGAGACCCAGTACATGGGTATAGTGATGTACACAGCCCAGGTACCATGGTAGATTGAGACCTCTCCTCCAATTGCACGGGGTGTTGGCTGCTCCCAGTTCACAGCTGGGTTTTTCTCTGGGAGCTACCTTCAGTGGAGAGGAGTTGCCTTGCCCAAGATTGTGCCTATTCAGAGAGCAGCCCTACCTGAACTGGGACAACCTTAAATAACCACCACATTCACTGAAGAGGTTCTGTTGGATTGGCTGAAGTTTGGAGCAGCAATTATATTACAGTTTAGTTTTCCTCCCTGCCCAGTCCTGTTTGCCTCACTCCCCAAGAGCAGTCTCTAATAAACCACCTGTGCACAAATCTCTGTCTCATAGTCTGTTTCTTATGGAATCTGGACTAAGCAAATGGGCGTGGGAGCCATTTGGTTTATACGTTCCATTGCCCACATGAGCAGGTAACTTTATTTCATCCCATGGGAATAGCTTCCAGGGGTTTTGGTGGGGGACATGTACATACAAGAATGCACTGCATTCAGAGAAGCTCACAGTATGGATTCCTACAAGATATTTATAGTTCATTCATAGTCCTCCTAGACCAGGTGTACTTTAATTATTAGAGGTCATTTTTACCCTAAGCAGTGTTGCTTGGTAACATATCTGACTTTCCACCTTTATTAGTTTCCAGGAGAACACAGCTAGAAAGTTAACCCAAGGTCATTTTCCTTAAAGAAGGAGAATGTTTTCTGTTAACTCTTTATTCACTTTTAAAGACTCATGTGTTATTAAAAATAATGGTTATAAAATAAAAAAAATCCTAACAAACCTCATTTAGAAATACTAGAAAATGAGCTCATTATTTTGAAACCTGGTAAATAAAGGAAAAGGGCAATTTATCTAGACTTTGAAATACATACTGTGCCTGAGGATAACAAATGACTTGATATGAGGAATGTTCTCTTTATAGAAATATTCCAGGTAGCTAATAAATGAAGAAGCGCAGAATTAAGATATCACTCTTTTGCAGCTTCTACTGAAAAGATGAATGTAAGCCTTAATCATCAGTGATGGCTAATAGCACCACAGGGAGACAACTAGACACTCTGTGCCCCCTGATGGAGGGGCACAAAAGGACATAAAATATTCTTGCAGAAAATTCTCAGTTGAATCTGATCAAGCTTCTAGCTCTAAATACCAATTGCCAGGGACAGAGGAAAATGTTAAATGATACTATGGTGACTAAATGTTCAAAATCCAGGCTGTGGAAAACTATACAGCAAAAATGAGACAAATGACTTGGTATCCTCAATGAAGATGCTAGCAGAAAGAAAGGGAGGAGAGGGAGAGGGACAGAGAAGAAAGAAGAGGCAGAGGTGTAGGAGATTTATATGGTTAAAGAAATGTAAGACACAAGTGCATATTAACTAATTGTAATGTATGTACCTTATCTAGATCCTTAGCTGAACAACCTGTAAAAAGCTAGGATTCGATTAAAGACATTTAAAACTGACTAAAGACCATATGGTAGAAAGGAATGATTATTAATTATTAGGTGTAACACACGTTCAGTTGCCTTTATCTAGAATGTTTGGGACCACAAGTGCTTTGGTTTTTTTTTTTTTTTTTTTTTTAACATTTTGGAATGGTCATGTATACATAATGAGATATCTTGGTGATGAGGCCTACATCTGAACATGAAATTCACTTTTGCTTTGTATACATTCTCTATACACTGCCTGAATATAATTTTATCCAGTATTTTCATAATCTTGTTCAGAAAGCAAAGTTTTACGGTGTAGAATTCCCACTTGCGTCATCATGTTGGTGCTCAAAATGCTTCAAATTCTAGACCATTTCAGATTTAGGAAATTTGGATTAGAGATGTTTAATTTATGGTGATACTGTGGTTGTTAACTAGAAGAGTCCTCAACTTTTAGAGATACAGACAATTAACAGATAAAATAATTAAATAATGACTTTTTCTGGAAAATAATCTGTACTATGGAGAAACTGGTAAAGGATTAAATGAAACCTGGTTGGGCATGGATTGGTAATTGCTGAAACTGGGCAATAGGTATATGGAGTTTAAAATACTCTTTTCTATACTGTTATATGTATGACACTTCCTGTTATAGCAATTGGAAAATATATACATTTAATGTAACAATTGCAATCCAGGAAATCTATCTATGGAGATCATTTCTATAAAAACACCAACAAAAAAAGGAAAAAAATGGTTGAAGTAAACTGAATATTACATAATGACATATGGTTGAATATTGTGGTATATTCATGCCATGTAGTCATTAAAAAGAGTAATTTAGACCCAAATAATTTCACCTGGAGGAATTTGCAGGAACATTTCTGAATGAGAAAAATAAAATGCATGTATGTAAGTCTGGGGCTCTATTTTTAAAAATAAAAAAACTCCATGTGTATATGTGCATGAGGGTGGAACAAGTTATTAGCACAGGTTTCTTGGAGTTGGAGGAGTGGGAAAGTGTTTTGGGGGGCTGGTAGGTAGATCAGGCTGCTGAAAAACTGTATAAATGGAAAGAAGCTGTGGTGTAGCCTGTGTTCTGTTGGTATTGTGGGTGGTGTGTTAGTTGCCTTTCCACTGTTGGGACAAAATACCTAACATACACAACTTAAGTGCGAAAAGGTTTATCTTGGTTCATGGTTTCAGAGGGTTCAGTCCATGATTAATGGGACCAAAGGCAGAAACACGGTTCAAGGACTTGGTGTAAGAAAGTTGCTCACTTTATGGCAACCAGGAAACAGAGAGCAAGGTAAAGTGTTGGAGAAGACATATACCCTATGAAGACACACCCCCAGTTACCTACTTCCTGCCACTGGTCCCACCTCCTAACATCTCATTTAAATAAACTCATCAGTGGGTTAATATTGGGTTAATAATATTCCTTAGTTATTGTGGGCTGATCAGGTCCACAATCTCCCAAACGAGTATATGATGAAGGGTAAATAAGAAGACACAAATGGAATGATTTCAGGACTCCAGGAGGATCAGAGCCTTCTCACAGAATTAGATTCTCTTAGGGCTAAGACCAAGACCTTCTCTGGGTGGCCCATATCTATTTAGTTATCAGAAGAAGGGAGAGGAGTACTCAAAAAGGGCAGAGTCTCCCAAGGACTTCTCCAAGTAAGGTATTAAATTAATTCTCCTAGGAGTGTTATGCCTGAGGCTATAATCTTTATCTAGTTGAGATCTGATCCAGGTGTCTTTGACTCTGATCTTGTCTTATCCTTTGAGGCTTTTTGGCTTCAGCACCCTACAGGTTTTAGTAGGGATTACTGACTCACAGAGGTTCACTTACTATGAGTCTGCCATTTCCAGACAAGTAGCCTAGGCCTGGACACATTCACAAGTGAACACAAAAAGCCAATTGGTCAATTTAAGTCCTGCTCAGGTCTGATTCATAGTGGTCTCCATCAGGTTAATGTCCTCATCTTCATGATTCAGTCACCCTGCTAGACTCCACCTCTGAACTGTTACACTGGGGATCAAGCCTTTAATATGTGAGGATTTGGGGGCTTCTTTAAACCATAATAGGCTGTATGATCATGGTACAGGCTATGGGGTCCAATTGTCCAGCTCTGCTCCTTACCAGTAGTGATGCAGTGAAATGTTCAGCTATGTTTGTGGGGCACTTACTAAGTGCTCTTTCTGGACCGACAGCTAATAATATACAAGCAAACAGGCCACTCTTGCCTCTTAGAAGCTGTCATGTCGAGGTCAACACTGTATGCATAGGATGCTATGGGCATGTTGCTTGACTTTAGGAGCTTCAGATTTCTCAACCATAAGATGGGTTCTCAGGGTTATTAGGAGGATTAAATCTGTGCAATATGATGCAACTGTACTCCCTTGGCCACATTTCTCTCATCATAAGGACGAAATCAACATGTTATTACTATCTCTAGTGGTGAGAGGATGGGTGATGGGAAGGGCAAGATAGAGTGGGCAGAAGTCAAAGAAAAGTAAGTCTGAGAGCTAAGGCATAGAAAAATAAGGTAGAGTCTTGTAATCGTTTCTTGAGAACACAGAAGGAAGGAGGTAAATTTACTCATTCATTTAACAGCATTACTGCTTACTATCTTGTACATCATTAAATAAAATTGTCTTGGCTATAGTCCAGAAGATGGTGATAGACAACAGACACTGAGAAGAATAACAGTAAACATGGAATACGCTAGAAGGTTCCACTGAGAAAGGAAAAAGAGCTGGCGAAGTGCATGTCTGCTGGGGCTACTGTAACAATGTCCCACAACTGGATGGTTTACACCACAGAAATGTATACTCCCACAGTCCTGGAGAGTGGAAGTCTGAAATCAAGGTGTTGGCATAGCCATGTTTCCTCCCTGGAGACTCTGGGGAAGACTTTGTTCTGAGCTCCTCTCTTAGCATCTGGTAGCTGTTGGCTTGTGGCAGTGCAACTCCAGTTTTCTCTCGGTGTTGTCCCTATGGGTATATCCATCTCCGTATCCAAATCTCCCCTTCTTATGATACCAGTCACTCCACTCTAGTGTGCTCATATTTTAACTGATTTCATGAACAATGACCCTATTTTCAAATAAAGTCTCAATCTGAGGCACTAGGTCTAGAACTTCTGTGTATGAATTCACATAAAAAGAAGAGAGGTTGAGGTAGGAAGGGGGAATAAGGTTAAACAGGAGATTCAGTGTCAGCCTCACTGAGAAGGGGACACTGGAGTGAAGGCTTGCAGGAATTAGAGGGCAGGCCACGGGGATACCTGGGGTAAAGCACTCCAGGAAGGTCGGCTGCCAATGCAGAGCCACTGAGGCAGGAGTGTGTTTGGTTTCCCTGGCAGAAAGCCAGTGTGGTTAAGGCAGAAAGGGAGTGAGGAAGCACACCAGGTGGTGAGAATCTGGCTCCGACCGAGTGGTTCCTAGAGGCTTGTGAAGGACTTTGGGATTTGCCTGGGAGCATAGTGAAGAATGATTGCAGGTTCTGAGGGAGCAGAGATGAGACGGGGCTTGTGCTTTGAGAAGGGGGTCTTTGGTGGTTAGTGGGCGGGTACACTTGGGCGGGAAAGCCATTAGAAAGCTTTGGCTGTGATCTATGTGAGAGATGACAGAGCTAAGAGAGTGTGAGAAGAATCCTGGGGCAACATCCTGTGTGGACAGGTGGGGTGCCCTCTGGTGCCCAAGAGAAGGCCTGGCTTTGAAAGCCGAGGAAGGGAACCCAGCCTCTGTAGGTATGTGTAATTTCAATACTCTCCTCTTATGGCCCATTTAAAGAATCTAGCATAACACTTGGTGGACAGAAGGCCTCTAACAAAGGTCAGTTTTTTCTGTTTCTTTTCCACCGTCCTGTGCACCCATTCCTCCTTGCACAGTTCCTAATCACTAAGTTTGATCTCTCCTGGCTGTTTAATCCTTAAAGAATATGAGCTGGTATAGATTTAAAGGAACGCATTTTCTCTTTTTTTTTGGTTTTGGTTTTTCTCCGGTACCGGGAACCAAACTCACGACCTTGCACTTGCCAGGCAGGCGCTTTGCCACTGCGCTAAATCCCCAGCCCAAGGAACGCATTTTGAATGGTCATCTAAGGAAGCTTGGGTTTTTGAGGCCATGTCTCAGGGTCCGAGTAAGGGTAAAGCTGATGCTGTGTGGAGGAACACCAAGATATCCTTGCTTTTTCCCTCTCTTGTATCCCATTCCTTGACTCATACAGAAACAAACAAACAAACAAACAAAAAAAACCCAAAAAATCCTCAAAGCTATGATTTGTGCTTGGAGGTCTATTAAATAATTTTATTTTAACAGAATGTCCCCTTGTCTTTAAGTATTCCCCATCTGAGATATTTTTCAAACTGAAAACATGGACCTCAAGTGGTAGACTTTTAGGAAATGGTTCGGCTGGTTTTTCTACATACACTTCATATTTTCTCAAATAATGACAATTACAGTAACTAATATTTATTGGGGACTAAATTTGTCCTGGTTTATGATTCTCCCCAGGAAATGATAAAACATCTAGCTATGAATGGTCAAAATCATAGATTCATAAAGCCACAGAATGTTAGAGATTACAGTGTTCTTAATCTAATTTCAACCTCCCTTTATTATCAAAATAATTGAGACAAATGTTGGCTTCTTCAAGGTCACCCAAGGATAACTGGTTCTAGAATCTAAGTGACCTGTGTTCTAGGAACCTGATTTTTCTGTTATATTCTGCTGGAAGGCAGATGTCCTCAGACTATGAAAAAGGGGTACCATGATGCAGCCTTCAAAATGAAATGTAGACAGCAAGCCTGTACTGAAGACATTTGATGTGACATTTACCACTTTTGGGAGTTCAGGTTTACAAGCTCTACCACATTTAAGAGGCTTTAAAACTCTTTAATTGCTCATTTATCTGATGTTACAAAACTGGTCCCTACAGATACAGACTGACAGGTAAATAGCTCGTTGAGAATTTATTTAAAATAATAAACTAACATAATGCATCTTCTCTGAAGAGAATTATCAAAAGCACAGGCTCGCTCCACTGTTTGCAGCAATATTTCTTCTATAGTCATTATTGCCTGCAGTCTCCTGATTTTCTAGAGGATATTTCATTCCTTGATCCATGAATTACTGTGCTATAAGTAAACTTGGCAGGTCCTGTGGGGACAAGTAGATCAGGACGATTTGGTGAAGGTTATAGAATCATTCTGGGGATTGGACAGGCCTGGTGAAAATTCTACCTGTCTCTTAGATCTGCCCTATTTGGAGCAAGCACATAAGTAAGCTCTCTCTGCCTCCGTTTTCTCTTTAGTACAATGGGAATTATAATAATATGTACCTCATTGGATGGTGGTGGGAATTATATGAATTATATATGTGTAGCATCTTATTCTCTGCCTGTCTTCTTATAGGTGCTGACAGTGAACTTCACTATTGTAGAGAGGCAGAATAAAGCACAGCCTTGCCCTCCAGGTGTACTGCTTGCACCAACACCATTAGCACACTAGCTGGGAATACACTGCTGTGGCTTTTGATTCCACCAAGCTGAGATTAAGTTTCAGTGTGGTTACAACTAATAAGCTATGTAGCTTTGGATGAATCACTTAATTTTTTGAAGTTACTCGTCCATGAAATAAGGAGAAGATGATAAGACCACCTACCTTATGGATTATTTTTACATATAAATGAACTGCTGGTGAGTTCTTACACAGTGTCTGGCAGGTGACTAAGATTATTACTATGCCTTTCCAGAGACTGCAGTAAGCTTGTGATAAAACAAAAGAAAAGTGTCATTTTGTTTGAGCTAAGAAAAGTTATTTCTGTGTACCTACCTAAAAGCAACATGTTAGATAAATCTTAAGTTTCCAGATAACAGTCTATCACCTGTACGTCATAATACTCAATCCTATTAGTGATTAGTACCCTATTGGGCACAGGGGAAGAGAAGAGGAGAGGAGAGGGCTTGAATACACCCTCCAGTAAGTGTCTGCATCAGCAGGGCTGGAACGGACATTGGTGGTCCAGCCTTCTGTTCACATAGGGACACTCTTCAAGCTGTGCTCCCTGGTATTTTTGTGGGCTCTTTTGACATTGGGGAGCTTTGTTGTCTGTCTGAGGAAGCCCATTTCAGTTCAGACTGGCAGATTTCTAGCTATTGGGAAGCTCTTGAATTAATATGTAGCAATGCCTCAGGAAACAGTTGCTTGGGTACTATGCACCAGGGTTGAGAACTTATGTACTAGGTTCTTTGAAATATTGCTTTCATTTTACATGAAATCATTTTTAATTGATTTTCTTTACTGATGAACCAATTCTGAGGGACATTTGTACTCCCAATTGGTGAGACAAAATGTTTTCTATGACATAGACACGTGTGTAGTTTATAATAAAATATTCTCTAATTTCACAGGAAAATGAGTAGTTTCTTGATCAAATCAAGTAAATAGCCTATTTATTTTGTTAGCACTAAGCAATACTCAAAATCTCAGAATCCCCTTGTGCTAATTTTATGAAAGAGAGCATCAACCTTAGTATTCAGTCATATCCTGTGATGGACTTGAGTTTTCTTAATAACAGCTGCTCAGCATTATTAATTTGAACAATCTGAGTCTTTTCTAGCCCTCAAGACCTGCATTTTTGGGGTAGAAGAGATTCCGTACCAAACATAAGTATCCCCTGCCATTACTCCATCTTCCCTGGAGACTCAGCATTAATCAACCCAAACGCAAAATAACCTACTTCTTTGCCTGTTGGATCACTAGCAGAGTCTAATATGACCAAGTCTCAATCTTGACTTCCAATTCAATGGGACCATTGTGTTTTCCAATGGCAAGATATTTCTCTTGGGTTTAAGACTTTTTAAAGTAGTGTAACTTCTAAAGTATGGGGATAAGAAGTATAAAATTTCCAAGTGGATTATTCTGGATAATGATGAGGAGGATTTATCTACTTCTACTCTTTCATTCCTGGATGCATGTCTATGAATTGTGGAGGACACAGTACTGTATATTGGATATGGGTTCAATAGCACCCTTTAGGATAGTCCTTCAGCTCTGTAAGATTATTTCTCAACTGGTTCTGTAAGTGTCCTCAGCAGGCCATTTTGTGGTTCTATAAGTCTAGCTGCTTGTAGGTGATGGGATCTGCTGTAAGGCTGGTTGAAATTCCATAAGCGCAAGCCACAGTTTTATTTCTTTGGATGTGAAAATGAGTTATTTGGTTATAAACAATGTTGTGAAGGATAGCAAGACATCAAATAAACATTTCCTAAGCCTACAGATGGCTGCCGCAGAGTAGGCTGATCCATATTCAGTAGAAAGTTCTATTTTAGGGAGGGCAAATTGTTGCCCCTCTATAATGAAAGGGGTCCATTGTAATCACTCCATCACTGTGTAACTGGATGCTTCCCGGGGATCACACTGGGCATCCAGCACTGTTATTTCTTCTGGGCAAGTGATACCCAACAGTGGCGGTAGGCAGGTAAGTCTTGATGATTGGTGAAGTGAGGTCTTTTTTGGAACTCATGCATGGCCTCTGTGCTATCACTATATTCAGGGGCCTGCTGTACAAAGTCTGTTGTACAAAACAGGTTTACTGACAGCAACAGATTTTATTTCATCCACTCTATTTTGATAACTTCTTATGGATGAAGAGTCACATAGAAGAGGTATACACAATTTTTCCCCTTTTTGAGAGGTCCATCTTCCAGACCTCCTTGTTAACAACTTTTTTTCTCCAAATGCTGTCCTTCTAGCCAAACCAAAATCTACAGCCTATGGATCAATGCAGATCTGAATTTCTAATAATGTCACTCAGAAAAAGTAGAAGACAGAATGTATTGCATAGTGATCTGAGTAGAGGGAAGATTTCCCTTTGTTACTGTCTTTGGAGATACTCCTAGTTGGGGTTAATTTCAGCTTCTTCCAGTATTTCATATGGTACCATCTGTGAACCAGACTGAAGTTTATTTTTTGTCAACTGGTCATAAAGATTTTCCACAATGCTGAAGATTTGGGATGAAGGAGAGATGACACGGAGTCTCAACTACTTGCTCATGCAATTTACTTGTGCCCACAGTTTTCTAAAAATAACTTTTGTGTAAAGTATTTCACTACATGTGGAGCTGCCTGGTCTATGGTTCCATGGATCACATGCTACCAAGTTCATGAATAATATCTCCAATCTGGTCATTTGTTGTTTTGTAGTCAGGTATTCAGGCTCTTCTAGGCTACCAGCCAAAAGTGGTTTCTCAAGAAGCTTAGTGGTTAATTTTACAGAATGGTCATGGACTTGCTCCCAATCCCTGGGATCTTGTTAAGATCTTCTTTGGGAGAATATCAGAGGCTTCCTATAGTGTCCTCATTTACCTCAGGTTGCTTGAGTACCACTGCATTTGCTGGGTCACATGATCTAGTTGGCAGAATAATTTGAACTTCACTGGATCTGCTGAAAGACTTAATTTGCCTCTTCTGCCACATAAAACTGGGGATGGGGGTGGTGTCATGTGAGCTACTCAGTAAATAGTTTAGAACAGCAACTCAAATGTACATATTGTCAGCAGATCTTTTCCATTCTGGAGGGCAATACAAGGCAAAGAATCTACTTTCATTTTGGAAGGACCATCCCAACAAAGTCTCAGACCATTAGGTTTCCAGAAAATGTATGAGTTAGTTTGTTTCTCGTTTTTATGGCATTTATTTATTATCTACTACCCTTTGGGGTAGTAGGTGTTTTCTGTTTCCTTCCACCCTGTTCAATCAGCCTGAATGTAGTTTGTGTAATGGATCAGTGTAATGTTTTGTAGAATGTTGAGATGATTAAGTCTCTGTGGCTAGATTATGACAGAAAGGAAGAGAGTTAATATAGCCTTGAAGGAAGGGAGAGAAGATATATTGTGTCCCTAACATGAGAGCGAAAGACTTCTTTAGGGAAGGGGAGGAGAAAGGAGAGGGAAGAGGAGAGAGGAAAGACAGAGAGGGAGAGAGAGAGACAGAGAGAGACAGAGAGAGAGATGCTAGATTAATAATTAGATTAATAGTTGCCTGCCTACAGGTGCAAGGTCTGTATTGATTTACTCCATTAAAAACTTAGTATATTTGGAACATCACCTGATCAAGTTTGCCAAAAGTCCACATTCTCTAAGATCTACTTGTCTTATGGGCCAAACAAATGAGTTAATTTGAGGATGTTATAGTAATTACCACTTCTGCATTAATAGTGTTTGAATCACTGATTCCTGAAGGGGTACAGTGTGTCTTTTGTATCAACTATTCTGGAAGAGAGGAAACTCCCAGGGGCTCCACTTGTATTTTTCTACCATATTGGTCACTATTGTATAGTCCAGAGAGTTAGTGTGGGGATTCCAGCAGTTGTGAAATATAATTATGATAATTATACACCCAGGCAATGAAGATAAACACAGGGTGAGTTTGTAGATCTAATGGAAATACTGTGACATGCTTTCAAGACAAAACTATCACTGTGTCTCCATAAGTATTAAATACTGCACCACAGTGGTTGAATTATTAACCTCAACTTAGAGCCAGTATCAAGTAATAGCAAATGTTCCACATATTTTCAGTCCAGTGCAAAGCTTTCTGAATAAATGACCACAAGTCTTTTTTGGGCAAGGCTTGTAGAAAGATTTACATTGCCTATTTTTGGATATGTGGCAGTGACCTTCTGAAAGAAGCTGTACCTTGCTTTCAAGGTGCTTTGAGTTTAGGAACTGGCAGAGCCTATGACTTCCTACAAGACAATTCACCATGCTTCTTCCTACCACATTAAAGGGTTTCCATTTATGTAGATACATACTAACTCAATTTTAAACATTTTCTTTATTATGTTTTCTATTTCATTAATTTCCATTCTTATTTTTATTATATATTTTCTTCTACTTTGGTTACACTAACCTGACTTAGTTTGCTTCTTATTTTCTAGCTTTATACAGTGGAAGCTCATATTTTTCATTTTAAAACTTTCTTCATTTCTAATGTGAACATCTGCAACTATGAGTTTCTTGATCATCACTTTTTCAACTGTATCACATTAATGTCCATTTTGTGGGATTTCTCTTTAGACTCAAGTTATTAAAATGTACCAATTTATAATGGTCAGTGTTTTTCTAGATATATTGCTATTAATTTCTCATTTAACTCTATTGTGATAAAGAATATACTCTGCAAATTTGCAATCTTTCAGAGTGTTGTAAGTCTTGTTTTGTGACCGAGCACTGTTAGGGAAGAAAACCACAATTGTAGGTGTGAGAGTGAGATAGTTTGCATTTTGGCCACAACAATATCTCCCATCTCACAATATTTTCTTAAAATGTGATCCTGTTATTTCATTGTCCCTTTCCTTTGGGCATTTTTGGGGGACAGTTTTAAAGATACTAATTTTATCTGCCCATTAAGTATTTACTAGAATTCATTTGTAAAACTTCTAGCTGTAGTATTTTAAATGGATGGGAGAGGGTAGCTTTTGACATAATTATTAGTTTCTGCAATAGTTTCTTCTCTCTTATTTTGCCAGTTTTGGTATTTTATATTTTACTTTGAGAAATCATGCATTTCACTCAGATTTTCATACTTACTAACATTTTTGGGTGAAATATTCTATTATGTGTCTCTAGATTTCCTCTGTATCTGTGTTTTTTATTACTTATTCTTGATATTATAATTTTGTACTTTTTCTCTTGAATAGGCTAACTTAATGATATACTAGTTGCACTGATTTATTTCTCAAAAATTCTGCTCTTAGCATGTTTTATTTATTATTTGTTGATTATCAATTCATTACTGAGTTTATACTTTTCTTGAACATTTTTCATAAAATATTTTTCTTTCTTTTTAAATTGTTTATGTTAAGTGCTTTATATTTACACTATCTGTAGGCTGAGAATATTAATTTTCCTCTCAGCACAATTTTGAATGTATCCTTGTTCTAATTTCCAATGTTATTTTTAAAAGTTATTTAACAATTATAATTTATCTATTGATTTTGACCTGATAATTAGTAGAGATATTTCCTCCTGTTTCCAACTGGTTGGGTTTTTGTTTCTGCTTGCTACTTATTTATTGTTCTATTATATTGTGATTTTTAGAATGTGATTTGTATTATTACAGCTTGAAATTTATGCCTAAATGATGTTAATTTTTGTATGTGCACCATAGCAACCTACATAAAATTTTTGTAATATTGTTTTCATATTTTATCTCCTACTTCATATGCTTTATCTGTCACAGAGATAAGAAGTACATGGAAACCTCTTATTAGTTTTATATTTTTGTCAGGTTCCTTCGTATTTCCTATGGTTTTACTTTATAAATGTTGATGCTTTGTTGTTTGATTCCTAATGGTTCATGATTGTATTATCTCTATGGTTTGCAGCTTCTATTATTATAAAGTGACTGCTTCTACCCCCATGCAAGGCTTTTACCTTAGATTCAACTTTGTCTAATAACTGTGGCTCATACTAACCTGACTTTTCATTTTAAAACTTTCTTCACTTCTAATGTGAACATCTGCAACTATGAGTTTCTTGATCATCACCTTTTCAGCTGTCCCATTAATGTCCATTTTGTGGGATTTCTCTTTTGGCTCAAGTTATTAGAAATGTACCAATTTATAAAGGTCAGTGTTTTTCTAGATATATTGCTCCTAATTTCTAATTTAACTCTATTGTGATAAAGAATATACTCTGCAAGTTTGCAATCTTTCAGAGTGTTGTAAGTCTTGTTTTGTGACCCAGCACTGTTTGGGAATTCAATTCACAATTCCTGTTTTATCTCCATTCAAATTTCTCTTCCAGGTTGGGAAACTGGTTTGAGGAAAATAGAAGTGGTGTGACCATGTATTCCCCTTTCAGTCCTGCCTGTATTGTTTTCCCTTGTCATGGAAGAAGAGCCTCCTGCAGCTGCCCTTGCTTCTCTCTTGGCCCACTGAAGCTCAGCATTTCTATCTCTCCCAAGTGAGAGCCCTTGGGATTCTTCTCCTTTATTCTTTATCAAGTTTTTGAAGCACTGAGGATGTAGCCATGAATAAGATGCATATCCTGAATCCATTTTTTCTCCTGAGTGAGTTGCTTTACTAATACACACAAAAGCAGAAGGTAGGTGATGTAGTCAAGACTTGAATGTTGATCTTTTTGTCTCCAAGTCTGTGCTCTCACCCCCTCCCAGTGTCACTTGCCCAAATGTAAGTCCTCCTCAGTGGTATTTCATTTCCTCATCTCTATATATTTGCATTCCTAGTTTTCACATTTTCTTCTCCATTGACAGAGTTTTCACACAGCAGAGTAAATGACTAATGATAATTAGTGTCAGCTACTTTCTCTCCAAAGAGATTTGTATTTTAATGATAAAAGTCTGAAAGTAAGAATACAATTGCAGCAGAGGAATCTCATCCTTTGTTCAGGAAACAGTCTCTGAGATTACCTTGTGAGTGCCTCGGTGTTTTCACCAATTTATCTGAATGAATGCTGCCCTTATTCTGAGCATTTCTCTTTTTCTTTAGCTTTCTATTCTTAGTGCCTTTGTGTTCATACTAATCCCCAAATCCTTTATACAAATGTGTTTCTGACCAATCTCCTCTGTGACTGAAGACGTGGAGGAGCCCTGGATCTCTGGAAAGAAAGCTCGAGAGGCTGTGGTGGATGAGAACAAAACTTGGCTCCATTTATAAGTTTCAGAAGCCATTTGTACTCATATTTCAGTTCCTTCTTCATTTCCAGGTCTTATGGGGATGT
This sequence comes from Chinchilla lanigera, assembly GCF_000276665.1. Classification (NCBI taxonomy): domain Eukaryota; kingdom Metazoa; phylum Chordata; class Mammalia; order Rodentia; family Chinchillidae; genus Chinchilla; species Chinchilla lanigera. The sequence continues at coordinate 5,010,511 of NW_004955508.1, forward strand.
CTGTTTCTTGGAACTCTGGGCCATCCTTGACTGAAAAGATTTTCCAGAATGTTTGGTTTGTTAATTTCAGGAGGAGACTGCCATGGACCTCAGGCACATCATAAGTTCCTTCCAGACATTCCTGGTGCCCTTTTCAGTCCACATCTCTACTATCCTTTTCAGTGTGGAAGCTGTGAATCTGATTGCTTAGGAGTTCATCTGACACTGGGGACCACAGAGAAGAATGAACTTTATGTTTAGTCTGTTCCCTGCTTCAACCATGCAGGTTTCCTTGCTAAGAGTCTGGTCAGTGAGAACCACTGGGGTCATAGGGATTTTATCCTGTAGCTCAGGATATAAGCGATCTCAGTTAATTCAACATTGATTGGCAGTTGTGTATTTGCTCTAGAGATTCGAATACCAATGACTGTTACTTTGAAATCCAGAGATTTCTAGTTATTAATATTCTGTCTGTGTCCTTTCATTCAATCAATGAAACACACACATGGGATTTAGGGAAGCTAGGGTCCAGGATGTGCTAGATATTTTAGGAAACAGAAACAGAGGCCCATTAACATAGCACTTGGGTTATATTTTTACCTTCATTGAGGGTATTTTTCAAATCTAAAATCAGAGTACATGGTGGGGGATTCATGGTCTTTCTGTTTTACTTTGAAGTAAAAGAATACCCAGTCAAAACTTCCTTAAGTGGGAAATATTCATTTTTACTTATTTAATTAAAGTCCAGAGTGAAAAATAATTTTAGGCAGAGGTGGGTCTAAGCACTCAAACACCATTCCCAAGATGCAGTTTCTCTTTGTTGCTCTCAGCAGCAGCCTCATGCTCCATGTGGTACCATGATGCTAGCAGCAGGCTACATTCTATTTTCCTTCAGATTTAAATTCAGAAATGAGAGACTTGTTTCTCTCCCAGAAGCCTTAGCAGCATCTTATTGGCCCTGCTTGAGTCATGTGACTAACGCTAATCAATCACTGTTGCCAGGAAAATGCAATGTGCTGATTGGCTTAAATGGGTTACACACTCACCCTCAGAGCTGGGCATGGGCTGAAGATGGACTCAGAGAACACGGACAAAGGGAGGAGTGGTTCCAGAGGATACTGGAATACTGGGGTAAGTTACCGGCACAATGGCAAATGGAGGGTGGGAGGCAAAAGCTCCAGATACTCTCCTCAACTGGGTTGACCGAATATTTCTAACTTCTGGATATAAAACCTGAATAGAAGAAGTAATGTGATACCACTGTATTGCCATTTCTGGGAAATACTTTTTTTTTGTTTTTGGCACTGATAAGTCTGTCACAGAAAATCAGTGATTTATGGTCACTGAACCACTACTTCAGTCTTTATAGTCTTTATAATTATTTTGTCATATCTCCCAAGGGAAACCAACAGAGAAAAAAATAGTGCGTTACTCAGTTTTCATACTGTTGGCAATTTTTAGAGATACTGTTTTGAAAACCTATTTGTGCTGAGAAACTATAAATTGCTTTCAACGTTTTGTAGAGAAGTGTGAAGTACTCTGGAGCTGCCAACAAAACATCAAGTCTGTCCACTGACAGAGAAAGAAAGAGACGTTATGTTTCACGTTAGTTTACATCCTGTCAGAATTTGAGCAGCTGACCTGAAGAAGAGGGTAAGCGAGGGTAAAGCGATGGAATGCTGAGTAAGCCCCTTACTAATGGTTTCAGTGGAAGAGACGCCACCTTCATCATTGTAATTCCAAAGAAAATATCCATAGCTTCAAAGATGTGCCTCTGCTTGCAGAGCAAAACCTGTAGAAGAAAAAGAGACCTCAACACAAATTTCTTTGGGCGTCTTTTATGAACTGACTTAAGACAGCCAACTCGGGGCTGGGGATTTAGCTCAGCGGCAAAAGCGCCTGCCTGGCAAACGCAAGGTCATGAGTTTGGTTCCCGGTACCGGAGAAAAACCAAAAAAAAAAAAAAAAAAAAGACAGCCAACTGATTCCTCCTCAAAATCTTGTCAAGTTTCCAAGGAAGCAAACAAAATTATTAAGTATGAAATATTCATTATTATTTTTGTACCTATTTTAGGGAAGATACTGAACAGGCAGATTGCATCAGGACAGTGGCCTGGTGGTGCTGAAGGGAGAGAACCATGTTGCACAGACTAGAAAGCAAGGCAGTGGAGTAAACTGAAGCCAATAGAACCAGAGTTTCTTTTTTTTAATTTTAAAGATTAAAAAAAAACTAACAAAACAATGAAGACAAAATCAAAACAACACAAAAACAATAAAAACGATACATGACCTCAAGACAAAATGATAGGAATTAACAATGGTTGCTACATTACCTACTGTTATTTTCAATGAAGTTGCTCAGTCCACCAGAAGAATGTAAGATTGATCAAACAATCAAAGACAGTAACAAGTAATAAAAAAAATGTAAATGATGCAGAGCTTCACCACACAAGATGGTAGGAGTTCAACAATGGTTCTTATACTGCATATTGTTGTCTTCAGATCAGTCATTCTGATTACCAAATTCAAGTGTGTAAAATTAGTCAAGAAAAAAGAAAATTTTAAGCACTGACTGTTCCTTTCAATAAACCACAGACATCAGCAATACACCTATCCAAGCTATCCTTGTATATACATATAAATTTTGGTTTTCATTTTAAAGAGAAAAGAAGGAAAACCAAAATAACAAAAACAAATACATAAACAAAACAG
>NW_004955508.1:5013301-5104879 GCF_000276665.1 Chinchilla lanigera
TTTTTTGGTTTTTCTCCGGTACCGGGAACCGAACTCACGACCTTGCGCTTGCCAGGCAGGCGCTTCTGCCGCTGAGCTAAATCCCCAGCCCCTGTTTTTTTAATTTTAAAGATTAAAAAAAACTAACAAAACTGCAATGAAGACAAAATCAAAACAACACAAAAACAATACATGACCTCAAAACAAAATGATAGGAATTAACAATGGTTGCTACATTACCTACTGTTATTTTCAATGAAGTTGCTCAGTCCACCAGAAGTAAGAATGTAAGATTGATCAAACAATCAAGGACAGTAACAAGTAATAAAAAAAATGTAAATGATGCAGAGCTTCACCACACAAGATGGCAGGAGTTCAACAATGGTTCTTATACTGCATATTGTTGTCTTCAGATCAGTCATTCTGATTACCAGATTCAAGCATGTGAAATTGGTCAAGAAAAAAGAAAATTTTAAGCATTGACTGTTCCTTTCAATAAACCACAGACATCAGCAATACACCTATCCAAGCTATCCTTGTATATACATATAAATTTTGGTTTTCATTTTAAAGAGAAAAGAAGGAAAACCAAAATAACAAAAACAAATACATAAACAAAACAGCACAGAGAATGATAAAAATGATACAGAGTTTCAAAACAAGGTGATAAGACATTAACAATGGTTGTTATATTACATAATGTTACCTTTAAAATGTAGACCCAGAGTTTCCAAGGAAATTTCTATTCCACTTGATGCAGATTCTGACTGATAGCTAGGAGAAATATTTGAGCAAAATCATTATGTATACAGCCATGGTAAGCATTCAGAATATTGAAATAGTTCTATAAAATCTTAGGTGGCTTTTGCCTTGGGTCCTTATGTGGTAAAAATCACTGGGCTGGAAGGTTTTTGTTTTTCATTCTGCTTTTGTAAATTAAATTCACATGATATATTACTTTTTTGGAAGGATTTGATGCTAAAAGGCCCTGGGTGGTTCCAGTGTCCTATGCTCATCTGAAGGTCAAGCTTGGGGGCCTACTTGATCAAGGAGGGAGTAAGAACAGAAGAGGCTGGTGGTCTTTTCTGATTCAGAGTTGTAAGGCTCAGTGTATCAGCGGGGTTTCATCTCTCTTCCCCCTCTGTCTTTCATTCCCCATTTGTTTATATGTTAAGGTCAGTATACTTTCTGCCTGGAAATTGCTTCGTTTAACAAGGCCAAGGCCAGTGATGGCAAATCTTTTAGAGACTGAATGCCCAAACTGCAACCCCAAACCCATTTATTTCTTGGGAAGCACCAACAATGCAATTAGAAAAAAATAACTTATACACCTGGCTAGGCTGCTGACAGAGGAATCTGTGTGCCCACTGTGGCATGCCTGCCATAGCTTCACCACCATTGGCTTAGGCCAAAATGGGAAACTCTGCTCTCAGTGGCAGAAATTTTTAGATGTTTTCCCTTGGGATTACCTTTCACTGCCTTTGAGAATCAAGCTCTAGAAAGGAAGCCTCCTAGGGGGCTTTGGTATAGTTGCTTCTCTCTCAGGTAAAAGATGTCTCCATGTGGTCCAGCCTAGAGGGCTAGAGTTGAAGTGGGACTATGATTTGCTCAGGGCAATACATATGTTATCTTTACATGACATTGTTCCTGGTATATATGAATCCTATTACAGAGGGAAGGGAAGCAGGAACAGTGGGCTATACAGAAGCAGATCTAAAATTTTGATATCCCTGTTCAAAAAAAATTCAGCCTCTTTCCATTATCATTAAGTAGAAATGATATCCAGATTAATCTGCTATCAGAGCTCAAGTCTTTTCTCCTAAAGCTTTGCCACTCAGGAGGACAGCTAGAATCTAGAAAGCAGAGGTATGGAGCAAGAGGACATCAGAGGCGTAAGAACGAGGACAGGCATGAGGGTGAGATGACGCTGGGTGTGTTAGGATAGGACATGGGAGGGCGACTGAGACTTCTGGTACGGGCACAGAGGACTCCTGGAGTGATGTTAATGGAAAAGTCCTGTGCAGAAACGGCAGCCAGAAAGCAGCTCTGTGTTTGGGACATAGCATAGGCAGGGTCAAGAGGAAGATCCTGGTGGCTGCTGCAGCCAGGAATTAGTTAATCTGCCTGGGCTCCTTCACAGATGGCCTATCCATCTCTATCACTGGTCCTGAGAATGTTGTACTGTTGGGTCCTCTCACTGTCTCTGTGCAGGTATGGCTGTTGGTTGAGGAGGTACAACCCCTGGCTCCCTTTCTCAGTGTGGTCAGTTGGAGGGACTTGAGGGAACAAAGGTTCTTCAGGGATAGTCCTCATAGCCAAATTATGGCCAGATTAAGGTCTTTATATTGAGTCACAAATGAGGGAAAGAGACGCTGAGTGAGGGGGAGATGCTGGAAGTTGAGGAAGGTGGGTGTAGGGAGGAAAAGGGTTCTTGTTAGTTGGTATATGTCACAAACGTGCAAAGAAGGCTCCTGGAGATGAGGCTACATGCTGGATAAACAAATAGGGAAGAGGATTTCCATAAAATAAATTGCCTCAACCTCTCACTCGCCAATTATCTTTAGCACTTTTGAGGAGAACATGGCAGAATGCATTTGGTTTCCAAGCAATGGAAAGGAAAAAAGCAAACTGGTTAAGCAGCAACTCACCTGGCTGATGTGTCCAGAGGTAGACAGCACAGACCTTCGGTGCAGTCTGCCAGGGTTCTGCTTTCAGTTCTCTGCTATTTGTTCCGCTGTTCCCAGGCTGACTCCACACATTGCTCTTTCAGAGCAGGAGAGCTTCTGTTTCCCAAACTGTCACAGGTCTTAAGTTTAATTTTAATTGGACAGTTAGTCTGGTGAAGAAAGTGGGTTACTCTGAAGGGGGTGAGGCCCAAGATCAGGAATGGGGTGGTCTATCTGTCTCAGTCAGACCTTGCCCAGCTACATAGTGGAGTGGTCAGAGGCAGATGTTGGAGAGAGAGGGCAGCCAACAATGTCCTCTCCAGGGTTGACTGTTTTCTTACCAGAGCACAGAATAAATGTACCCATTCTGTGGAGATTATGTGGAGGAGGAAAAAATATGTTTACTTCAACAATACAGAACCAGAGCCACATCTAGATTGAGTAGGGCATTGCAAAGGAAATGGCATGCGGTGTAGAGCCTATCGCTCTTTTTGAGATGAATGCATTATTTTATAAACATATCACTAGAAATTCATATTAAATAGTAATAGGCAGGTGGCTTGTGGCACAGGCCTGTAACCCCAGCACTTTGGGAGGCTGAGGCAGGAGGACTGTAAGTTCAAGTCCAGCCTGGGCAACTCAGTGAGATGCTGTTTCAAAATAAAAAAAAGGCTGAGGCTGTAGCACAGTGTGAAAACCCTAGGTTCCATCCCCGGTACCACACACATGCACACACACACACACACACACACGTGACAGGCACTGGGTGTGATAGTGCACACATCTAATCTCAGCTATTTAGGAGGCTATGGCAGGAGGATCCCAAGTTTGAGACCAACCTGGGAAATTTATTGAGACCCTGTTTTAAAATACATTGAAAAGGCTTGGAACATAGTTTAGTAGTAGAACACTGGCCAGTATGGGTGAGGCCCTTGGTCCAATTCTTAAAACTGCAGAACAGTAAAAATACTAATAGTTTCCAATGCTACAATATGTTGTTTATAAATATACTTACCACTTGCTGAAGGCAAGACATTATTTAGCTACACAATGATATTTAACTGAGTGACCTGAGTAAAAAAAATGTAGCATGAAAATGAACTATTTAAATAAATAACTCTTCTTTACTTTTTCTTGCATTTATTTATTCTTTCATTTGTTTGCTCTCAACAGAAAGGTAAGGCTTGCAAATTCATTTGCTGTGTATTTCCTTAACCTTGCTACAGAATAGAAATACACTGATACATAGAGAAGAGGGGGCACAGGAAGGAAAAGAAGAAGGGATGAAGGGAGGAGGGGAGGGAGGAGACTAGATGGATAGATAGATTTCTTCCCTCTTGGTTGGACACAGAAGAGTTGGTGTTAGCGAGTTATCTATCCAAAGCACAGACAACAGCTCTCCTCGTAAAGTCCCTTTGAGAAATATTGATGTAGGGGAAAGAAACTCCCAAACTGCTACATATGAATGAATTTTAGAAATAACAGAGGTTAAGAGCAGAATATATTTACTGAGGGAAAGAAAGCTTCTGTCCGAGAGAGAGAGAGACAGAAGGGGACCCAAGTGGGTTACCAAGGAACCTGCCTTTTCTAGGGACTTTTATGGAGCAAAACCATGAGGTGACGTGGGTTCAAGATGGGGAAAATGGGAAATTGCAAGGTGGGCATAAGATAGGATAAAACCATGGTAAACCAATAAGATTATGAGTGTAATTGCTCAAGTAAAATTGATTAAATCAGGATCAAATGGGGGAACAAGTCATGGAGCAAGTAGGCATGAAAACAGAACATGGGCTTTTCCTGTATGGGCTGGGTTAGTGGATCTTTCTGGCTTTCCCAAAGTGATGGAAACCTAGGTAGAATTTGTTTTCTAACTAGGGTGGGTGCATTTGTTTTATCTTTTGTCTTGAGGTCTGGCCCTCAGCGGAGGTGCCTGTCTCCCCACAGTTGCAAGGCATCTTGTCTTCTATACTGTCTCCTTCGAGGGTCTAGCCCTATGTGACTGCCTATAATATTTTTATCTAACTTAGTTGCCTATAACAGTATCATGCCTCTTTGTTCACTGATGTGTCTTGATGGTGAATTGACTTAAGTGGGGTCACTGATTGCAACAGCCTCAGCAGATGTGAAGGAGGGCTACCGACCACTCCCTGGCTCCTGCAGTGCATGGGGGAACTCAGAACCTCTGCAGGTGCACAGAGAGGGTTCTCTGATGTCGGCAGAACTGAAAATGAAAAGAGTATGAGATGGCTGGATTTTTGCGTCCCTTGGTTTCAGTGTTTAAGCTTTTAGGATATAATCATCGTCACCATCAGCAGCAGCAGCTGCAGCAGCAGCGGCAGCAACAAAACAACCAAGAGACAGGTCTGAGAAGGTCCTGGGGTCAGAACGGCTCACAGAATCACCCAAACTGTAGCGTTTGACAATTTGTAGCTTTGTTGGGCCTGGCCAGTGACAGGGTTCCATGGAAGCATCTGGGACCCCAGTTTTGCACCCCTCCCCTTCCCAACTGTCTCAGGGGCTGAAATTTCATTTCAAATTGGGAAGTTAAAAAAGCGAATAATTGTGATGCAGGTACCTAGACTCACTTGATTAAAAGAAGCTTCAGAACACATTATTACTCGTTCTTTGGTGTGAGAGCTCTATTTTGTCTATTTCAGTTTTTCCCCTTTGTTTTCCAGCCCCTCAACAGTTACCTTATTCTATAGAGGCTTATTCTAGAATATTTTATGTGCATCCATGCACTCCACCTTCCACATGTTTATTCAGGTAAGTCTATTCTTAAAAATATATAATGCAGTGTGCGTTTTAATTTACATAAATTGTTCTGTGCTATAGAGCTCATTCTGTTGTTACTTTTTCTACTTAGTATGTTTTATAGATTTATCCAAGTTGCTGCATAAAAATCGAATCAATTTTCATTCTTCCTCCAGGATATCATTCCATTATAGGTAAATGCCACAGTTATTTTTCCAGACAGAGGGAACACTAGGTTGTTTTCTTTTCTTACTATCACAAACAATCCAGGAGTAAACATTATTGTGTGTTTCTCTTTGTCCTTGAGCTTTCTTGCACTTAAGGACCAAAACATACATTGCTTTCTGTCACTCATCCCTGTCAGACTGACTTCACAGGACCAGTTACTCTTTTCCAGGCACTAGGTAATAATTATTTAATTTTGTCGATAATTTTGTATTTTAGCATGACATCAGCGCTTTTGTGTCTCAGAGAGGTAAACAACCAGAAGGTTCTGACTGTAGAGAGTATTGGGTAAAAGGTAGTGTTTTCTTTATGTGCATTTTTCTGATTACCATTGACATTGAGAATTTCTTCATATGCTCACCAGCAATTTGGGGTTCATGTTTGGAGATTTCCTTATATCATTGGTCTACTTTATAAAGTAGAAAACCTAAACCTAAAAAATGATTTTCCAGAGTTTTATCTTCCTTATATTTTAGAGAAAATAAAGGACAAAGTTAATGTAAACTATGATTAGTTTAACTACTGTCTTATTCTAGTTTGGGATAAAACAGTAGGTCTAGGGGAACCTTTCACAAAGCCAGTTATCAGGGACTCTTGCAGTAAGTCTCCAGTCTCTTGCCCACAGGGAAGAAAGGGAAAGAAAAATACACAAGAAATGTGACAGAAAATAGGGCTCTGGGACAATCAGCATTCTCTGGGGACAAAGATACAGACTCTCCAGCTAGCCACCATCTTATTAGCTCCTGCAGCCAGAGGGGTATGGTGCTATTTCTGAAACAGTAGAAGTTGTGGGGGAATGGGCAAGTTTAACAACATAAAGGAAACAAGTGATGATTCACCCCCACACTTGGATACTAATTTTCCCTGTATTGTGCTCAACAGACTTCAGCCTGCTTGGTGAGCTTCACTGACAGAGAGGAAGTGGGATTTCTGCATTCCAAAACCTGTCCGCAACGTAGGGCAAGGGAGGCCTGGGACAGATTTTATGTCAAACCTGAACCTAAAAATGGTTTTCCTGAGTTTTATCTTCCTTACATTTTAGAGAAAATAAAGGACAAAAGTAATGTAAACTATAATTTTTTTAACCATTGTCTTATTTGAGTTTTGGATAAAGCAGCAGGTTGGTTTATTATTTGAAAATCTGTCAGTTTAACTCACCAGACTAACACAAACAATTTGCTCATCTCACTCAAGTCAGAAAAAATTTGACAAAACAGCACATCTTGATGAAAACTCTCAGAAACTAGGGATAAAATAGAATTTCCTCAACTTGATAGAACTTTTATGAAAAACCTGCAGTTAACATCATATTCAATGGTAAAAGACTGAATTATTTCTCCCCCTTCCCCTCCACTTTAGAAGATAAGGGAATAATGGCCACTCATGGAAATCATAGCCAGTGCAATAAGGCAGGAAAAAGAAATGAGTCACATAGGATGGGAAAGAAGAAGTAAAATTATCTTCACAAATGACATAATTGACTATGACTACAAAAATCTTAAGAAGTCTATAGAAAAACTATTATTACTGTGCTTGTAAGACATAGATGAATGCTAAAATAAATCATATTTCTATATACTAGCAGCAAAAACTTGAGAATTGAAGTTAAAAATATGATCTAAATAGCATCGAAATATAATGTTGTTTAGGGAAATAAAAACATATCTAGGGGAAAATACAAAAATCTGTATATACTTAATATATTTTCAGTATACTCCAAAATCATTACTGGGAAAAAATTTTAAAGATTTAAGGAATGGAGTAACATATTGTGTTTACAAATTTGAAGACAATACTGTTAGGATATCGGTTCTGAAATTGCTTTATAGAGTCAATGCAATCTCAAGTAAAGTCAACAACAGTCTTTGGTGAAATTCAGAATCTTACTCTACAATTCCCCTGGAAATGCAAAGAACACAGACTAGGAAGCCATTTATAGAGAAGAGCAATAGTGAAAAACTTTCAGCATCTGATATCCAGACTCACCAGGCATAAAGATAGTGTATAAATCAATGGAGTAGAGTTTAGAAAAAGATCCATACATAATCTTGAGTCTATGTTAACAAAAGTGCTATAATAATTCAGTGTAGAAGACTAGTCTTTTCAACAAATGTAGCTAGGTCAATTAGATAGTTGATTGAAAAAGAAAAAAATGGAACTTAAATCCCAATCTCATATCAGATACAAAGGGTAAACCCTCAGAAGAACATAACTTTTAAGATGAAAGTTAAACCTGTAAGACATATACAAATAAACAGAAGAGAAAAACTTTATAACTTTGGCTTTGGTAAAAATTGCTTAGATGAAACATGAAAAACAGAAATTATAAAAAGTAAAAAATTTAGTATGTTGGACTTAAAGAAACCAAAATCTTTTGTCTTTTAAAAACTCTTAAAAAATGAGAATGTAAGCCTCAGGACAAAATATATTTCAACTATATCTTGGCTAAAAGCATATCTAGAATACATAAATAATTTCTAAGATTTAGTGTTGAGAACCAAACAACCCAAATAAAAAATACACAGAAGGGATGGGGATGTAGCTCAGGGGCACAGCGTCTGCCTGGCAAGCATGAGATCATGAGTTCAATTCCCGGTACCAAAAAATAAAAAATTTTAAAAATTTTTACAAAATACACAGAAAATATGTAAGACTCTTTTTCTAAAGAAGATAGATATCTGTATACACACATACATATACCCACCATATATATACATATATATGACAAATAAACATGTTAAAAGATGCTTAACATTATTTATCACAAAAGAAATTCAAAGAAGAATCTTAGCAAGAAACCGCTTAGCATGATCAGATTTTAAAAAGTTGACAATATCAAGTGTTAAAGAGAATGTAGAACAACTCTTGTACATCATTAGTGGGAGAATAAAATGGTATACACATTTTGGAATATGATGGTTTCTTATAGAGTTAAATATATATTTACCATATGCTCAAGCCATTCTAATTCTAGATACTTATCCTAGGGGAATGAAAACTTACTCCAGATAAAAGTTTGTACATGAATGTTCATAAGCAGCTTTACTCAACATAAAGAAAGACTGCAAACAACCCACACAGGAACAAGTGATGGATAAGTAAATTGTGATATACTGATACAATAGAATACTTCTTAGCATTAAAAATGGTGTGATAGTACATGCTTGTAATTTCAGTTCTCTAGGAGGCTGAGACAGGAAGATTGCAAGTTTGAGTCTGTTTGGGAAATTCATTGAGATCATGCCTCAAAATCAATCAGTCAATCAATCAATTAATTAATCAATCAGTCAAACAATCATTTAGTCATGTAGTCTAGTGGTATACACTGCCCCTGTGTTCAGTCTCCAGTAACACACACACACATACTCACAAGGTTCAACATAACAATACATGTAGTGATATAGATGAATCTTGAATTTATCATCTTAAGTGAAAAAACCCAGACTCCAAAGACTATGTACTCTATGCTTTTATTTTATGACATTTTAGAAAGAGTCAACCAGGATGCAGATCAGTGGTTGCATATACCCAGGAAGCTGGGATGGAGCTAAAAAGAATTTTTGGGGATAATGAAAATAATCTATATCTTGAGTGTAGTGGGTTCAAGATCATACACAGTTTGTCAAGAGTCTTCAAATTGTATGCTTTGAAATGGGTCACTTTTTGTACATAAATTAGACTCCAGCAAAACTTACTTAGAAATTTGAAGTGTTTGGTGTTGTGTTGGTCACAAAATTCTCATGTTGTTTTGCGGTGGGTCAGGTATCCGGCTATTTGAGGGCCTGGGTAGAGTATGGTTAAGAGAGGGAGCCAGCTTGGGCTGCAGAAGGCACCTTGGGCCACGTCACACTTCTTGCTATTGGAGCTCCCTTCAGTAACCTGAGATGCACATTTCAGTGCATGGGTGAAACTTCCAACTCCTGGCTGCTGAGGAGCAGCAGGCCCAGAAGAAGTTTAAGGACATGAGAAGAAAAATATCAGCATTATTGAGGAGGATAGACAACAGTGTCCTGGAAATCAGGCCTGACGTGGGGCCATTCTAGTTTCAGGGCAGGCCGAGCCAGTCCTCTGTCCACCGAGGCTGCAGTGTGATATCAGTTTGTTTCTAATTTCCAGGAACTCACAGCTGAGGAAGAAAAGCAGGCATAGACACAGACAATTACTATAATGCATCTGCAAGTGCTGTGATATAAGGCAATACTCAGGTTAGTAGTGGGGCTGCAGCTCCCTTGAGCCTCAGCAACTTCATCTGTTAAATATGAGTAATAACAATAGCTACTTCCCAAGATCATTGTGAGGAATTAATATTATATTTAAAAATGTGTTCTCAGACTATATATTGCACATATTGCATAATCAATGGCATGTTTCTCATCTCTACTAGGCCCCAGCTGACTTTAGGCTCTTTTTTACCAAATGGAATATGGCTTATGTCTGAATAAACTAATCATCATAATAGCTACCAGGTGCTGAGGAAACATTATACAATTTAATCCTCATAAACATCACGCAGGATTCATACCATTAGCCCCATTTTACCTGGGAGAAGAGTGAGGAACCTGGAAGTTATAGGACTTGTCAAAAGTCACCCAGGCAGTGGACATTGGCTTTAGTGGAAAGCACTTAGCCAGAATTCGATTCATTTTCTCTTCTCTTTTTTAGATTTCTACTAGCTTGGCTGTATTTGTGTTACCATGAAAGACCACAAACTCAAACTCCTACAGGAGCCAGGCAGGTAATGTAAAATGGGGGAGATCTGAGGAGCAGACATTTGGGCAAGCAGAGGCTGTGGGCAATTGCGTGGCAGAGAATGTTCCTGGTCTAAAGATACCAGCAGCTCCTCAGCTCCAGCCGTGATTTGACGAGCAGAACTGCCACCTCCCCTGATTTTCCAAGAGAGACAGAAATCTGAATTTAAACGTGAACCTAAGCATAAAATATTCTGATCTTCATTGTCAAGTAGTTTTAAAATTAATAACAATTTTGCATAGGTCTAACTAAACACGTCGTAAGTTATTCTGGGCTCACAAGGTTGCAACATCTAGCCTATATAATTTTTTTTTTTAAAGAAAAAACTAAGTACCAAAAAGGAATTTTGCTGTAGGCCAACTTCTATGATCTGGCACATTGTGTCAGATTTTTGGATGACATGCTACTTTAAACCATCTTGCTCAATAATATATGTAACCGCTAGCTATTTTGACAGATGAAACTGGGCTTCTTTTAATAATTTGAAATTAAATGTATTAATAACAGATGCATGAAAGCATAAAATTGTACTGATTTCCATATTATCATGTGATGTTTTGCTATAGGTGTATACCTTATATAATGTATAAATCATGATAAACACCTCCATCTCTTTAAATTTTTAGGGTGAAAATACTAGAAATTCTTCTATAGTTTTTCAATGCATTATCATCACCTCTAGTTACCCTACTGTACAAAGTAGCAGCAGGACTTGTTTCTCCTACAGAGGAGAACCCGTTGGCTGAGATTTCCACATCCTTCCCTTCCGTCTGCTGGCCCCAACTTCTCATCAATATCATTCTACTTTCACCTTCCATGGGGTCATCCTTTTTAGATTCCAAACCAGTAAGATTATGAGGTACTTGTCTTTCTGTGCTTTGTTTCTCTTAATGTAATGACCTCCAACTCTATGTTATTGCAAATAACTGTTTCATTTTCTTTTTTTTTCATTTTAAAGAGAGTAGTAAATGAGAAACAAAGAAATAGAACAGTAGCAGCATACCAGTATCACAAACATAAACAAATCAAAGCAAGAACATTGAAAGTGATACAGGGTCTCAAGACAAAATAATACAAATCAACAGTGGTTGTTACATTGCATATCGCTATCCTCAACTACATTGCTCAGATTACCAGATGTAAGAATGAAAGATTGCTCAAACCATTATAGGGAATAAGAAAATAATTCTTTGATAAAACAGTAGAGATAATGCAGAGTTTCACTAGACAAGATGGTAGGAGTTCACCATTGTATTTCCATCGCATATTGTTACCTTCAAATCACTTGCTCAGACCACCAGACACAAGCACGCATAATTGATCAGAACATAACTAGAGACCATACTCATAAGTGAAATAAGTCGGACCCAGATGGTAAACATCATAGTGTCTCCTTGGTGTAGGAACCTGAAAGACTAGGTAAAACTCAAAACATACAATAGATGATAGGAAAGGGAAAGAAATTGCTCAAAGGAAGGAACATCTGGGATGAGGGAAAGAAGAAAAAAGAAAGAAGGAGTACAAAATATAAATATATATATGAATAGCTGTGTTTCATTTTCCATTGTGAATAATTTTCTTTACCCACTGTAAATAGTGCTGCAGTACACATGGGAGCACAGATGTTTCTTTGACATAAGACTTTATTTTCTATGGATATATACCCAGCATATATGTGCTGGATCATATAGTAGCTCTATTCTTAATTTTTAAGGAACTTTCATATTGTTTTCCACAATAGCTGTACTAATTAACATTCTCACCATCTGTGTATAAGAGTGTCTTTTTCTCCACACCAGCACTTGTCATCTTTTGTCTTTTTGGTAGTAGCCAGTCTAACTGGAGTTGGATGCTATCTCATTGTCATTTTGATTTGCATTTCTCTCATGATTAATGCTAAGCATTTTCTGATATATTGGTTGGCCATTTGTGTACTCTCCCTCAAGAAATGTCTATTTGGATCTGTTGCTTAATTTTAATCAGAATTTTTTTTGCTATTGAGTGCCTTACAAATTCTAATTATTAATCACTCAGATATATAATTTGCAAATATTTTCTTTCATTCTGTAGATTGTCTTTTTGCTCTGTTGATTGCTTCCTTTGATGTGCACAGACTTTTCAGTTTGATGTAATCCCACTTGTCTCTCTTTGCTTTTGTTTCCTGTGTTTTGGGGTCTTATCCACAAAATCTTTACTGATTGCAATGTCCTGAAGCATTTCAACTATGTTTTGTTCTAGTAGTTTTATAGTTTCATGTCTTATATTTAAATATTTAATACATTTTGAAACTAGTAAGAGATAGAGCTCTAGTTTCATTCTTTTGCAGGGGGCCACTCAACTTTCCTGAAGAACCTCACTTATTTAAGATCTTGTCCTGTTCCCAATGCACATTGTAAACACCTCTTTTGAAGATGTGTTGGCTGTAAATATGTGGGTTTACTTATAGGTTTTATCTTTGTTTCATTGGCTGGTGAATCTTTTTAATGTTAATATCCTGGTTTTCTTATTGCTATAGTTTTGTAGCATGTTTTGAAGTGAAGAAGTGTAATGCATCCTGTAGTTCTTTTAGCTCAAGATTGCTTTCAACCTGAGGGCTTTTCTATGGCTCTGTATAAATTCTAGAATTTTTTCTAGTTCTATGAAGAATGTCAGTGTTATTCTGATTGAGTTTGAGTTGAATCTGTAGCTCATTTTGTGTAGTATAGATATTTTTACAATATTTATTCCTCCATTCCATGAACATAGAATGCCTTTTGAATTTTTGGTGCTCTCTTCAATTTATTTCATCAGTGTTTTACAGTTTCAGTGGTGAGATATTTTACCACTTTGGTTAAATTTATTCCTAGCTTTAGAAACAAATAAAAAGCTATTGTACCTAAGATTGCTTTCTTTTCTTCCTTTCAAATAATTTGCTATTAGTATATAGAAATGCTACTAATTTTTCTATTTTCATTTTGTGCCCTACAACAAGTTTGAAGGGTGTTATATATAAGATCATGCCATCTATATACAGTGAAAAATTGACTCTCTGTCCCAATTCGTATGCCCTTTATTTCTTTCTCTTGTCTGATTGCTCTGGCTGAAGTTTCCAGTACTATGTTCAATAAAGGTGGTAAAACTTGGCAGCAAGCCCTTGTATAGAAATGGAGGAGAGAAGAAAATACTCCCAGAGAAACAAAATTTGAGAGAACAAGTCACCATCCAAACTATCTTACAACAAAGGAGTTCTTCAAACTGAGAGGAGAGACACTAATGCATAAGAAGAAAACATTGAAAGATATAAAACTCCCTGTACTACAACTACCCAGACAAATTCAGCATACTCTAGCACTGTGAACATGGTGCATAAGCCATTAGTATTTTTAGTATGAAGACAAAACCAAAAATAACAATTACATTAATATGTTAAGAAGCAATATATAAAGATATAAAATGGATCATCAGAAACTGAAAATTGGAGAGGACAGAGTACACGCATAAGGTTTGTAAATTAGCATTTTCACTCTTACTTTCTTTTTCCACCTTTATAACCAGTATTGTTTATGACCAATGTTATTTCAAGAAAGCTTGTTATAAATACAAGATAATTTTTGTGAGCCTCACAGTAATCATTAAATAAAAATATTAGATGTTAAGATTTGTCTTCTAAACTGATGAAAAATAATAGGCAAGAATCAAATCCTTACTAAGGAAAGACTTATTCCCAAAGAAGACCATAAAAGAAGGAGAAAGAAAAGAGCTATAGTAGCACTAGAAAACAAATAACAAAATAATAGTAGTAAAAGCTTATTTATAATTTCCTGAAAAGTAAATAGAATAAATTTTCCAATTAAAAGACAGTGAGTAAATAGATTAAAAGAAAAAATACTCAACTATATACTATTTGCAAGAAACTATTTCACCTCTAAAGATATGCACAGACTACAAGATAGAAGAATGGAAAAAGATATTCCATGTAAATGTAACCCAAAAGAAAGCAGGAAAAACCTTAGCTAGAATACACTTTAAATCAAGAATAATAGAAATTGACAAGGAAGGTCACTTTTTTCTAGGTTTTATTTTATTTTATTTTGGGGGATCTTTCTGCTTTTTTTTGGTATAGACACTTATTGATATGAATATTTCTTACGGTTTTTTTTGGTTTAGGGGCTTATTGCTACAGATGTGTCTCAGTACTTCTTTCCCTTTATCCCATAGGCTTTGGTTATGTTATGTGTTCATTTTCATTTGTTTCAAGAAACGTTGGATGTTTTTTCTTCATTTCTTCCTTGATGGATTGGTTGTTGAAGGGAATGTTATTTAATATCTATGTATTTATATAGTTTCCAAAGTTTTCTTGTAGTTCATTTCTAGTTTTTTTGTATTGTGTGGTTGGAAAAGGGTACTTCATACAATTGTAATTTTAAAAAATTTGTTGAGACTTATTTTGTGGCGTACAATATGATCTATCCTGGAGCATATTTCATGCTAACTTTCTGTCCATTGGTTTCCATTTTTGTCCAATTTGAAAGTGGGTGTCAAAGGCTGCTACCATTGCTGTGTTATATCCTATTCTCTTTTTATGACTATTTTTATTGAATATACGTGTTGAAGTGCTCTGATTTTGAGCAAGTATGTATTTATAACCATTATTTCCTCTTGCTGTATGTTTGACCCGTTTGAAACTGGATATTTGTATCTTTCTTTAGGCTTGGAGTGTTTTCTGCTATTGTTTCTCTGAATAATCTTTCTTCTTTAGCATTTTAAAGTTTCTCTTGAACCTCAGTAACTGGAATATTTGCCCTTTCAATACTGTCCCAAAGTTGCCATCAGATTTCTTTATTTCTCTTCATTTCTTTTTCCTTTTTTAACCTTTGACTATGTGCTGTCAAATATCCTCTATTCAAGCTCACTGATCCTTTCTTCTGTTTGATCTATTTTGCTCTTGATACTCTCTATGTTGTTTTTCAGCTAATTTAGTGTACTTTTCAGCTCATAATGTCTCCTTTTTCTGTCTTTTTGAGTCAGAGTCTCACTCTGCAGTTCAGGCTGGCCTTGAGCTCACTTTGTAGCCCAGGCTGGTCTTGAACTTGCAATGATCCTCCTGCCTCAGCCTTCCGCGTGCTGGGATTGCAGGTGAGTGCCACCACAGCTGCCTTCAAAATGTCTCTTTGATTTTTTAAAACTTATCTTGATCTCTCTGTTAAATTGTTCTAGCAAAGTACTAAATTGTTTCTCTATATTTTTTTTAAGTTCATTGAGCTTCTTAAAACATTTATTTTAAATTCTTGGATTTGGTCATACTCATTGCTACATGGTTGATGTCTAGTGCCTTATTTTGTTTGTTAGATGAGGTCATAGTTGCCTGAAAGTTCTTGATGCCCAATGTCATAATGACATCTGTACACTGAAGGATTAAGTATTTATTCTAGCTTTGCAATGTGCCTTTGTTTGTGCCTGTCCTGCTAGAAATTCTAAACAGATGTCTGCTTTCTCTGAGCCTGTCATCACTGCCACTATGTAAGCTTGGTAGTATTTTAAGTCCAAGTTTGTTGCTCGCTCACAGTTCATCACTGTTTCATTGCTAGGGAGTGTCCAGCACAAGTTTGTCCCAAATTTTCAGTTGATGTGTTGTTTAGGATTGACTGAGGGAGCGACTACAAAGGGTACCCATCCCCTCAAGTCTTTACCTCCGGCAGAGGCAGGCCCAGGTGCATTGTCCACATTCAGTGGCTTAGAGTCAGGCTTCTGGCATTCTGCCTGGCACTGAGCCTCACCAAGGAAAAACTGGCCATAGCCCTCCCTACCACCTTTCTCTTCTTCCAATGGGACAACGCCTCCCTCCATGTTGCGTTGCGTGGGGTTGAAGGAGGAATGTAGTGGGCAGTCTCACAGCCACCAGCACTACAAGCTGGGTCATACCCAGAGGGCCTGGGCTTGTTTTGGAGTCTGCAGCAGTGATGTTCTGGGTTGCGATCAGCTGTCCCACCTTTGGTGATCGCATTTCATAGTATTCAGAGGAACTGAAACACAACCTACCAAAATTCAAAAGAAATAAGAAAATACAACTGTTAACCCATCTTTTGAATTTTGCAGATCTAATCAAATTGCTTTCAAGGAAATGGTTGCAATAGGTGTCATTTATTCTCACTTGGAATAACTTCCTTAATCAGTACTGGCCTTGGGTTCAATGTACAAAAGCTGAAGACATCACAAAAACTTCAGATTTAGTGAATGAAGATTTCATCCGGTTACAGGTCTCCTAGTAACGGTTGGAAAAAGGACAAGATGTCTTGACTTATGTACTGTAAGTCAGAGAAACATTTATTTGTTAGTTCGGATATTAAATGGGAAAAGTGCCTGTCTGGAGAAGGACAGTCTGGATCCGTTACTAGGGCTCAGAATCCCATCTATGTCCCCATGAATAGTTTCAGATGGTTCTGTGCAAGATCAGGGCTGGGAATCTGTGCTGAGGGGCTGGAGGTGGAGCTTCTAGTGCTGGCCAATTCCTTAGATGTTAGGGATATGAAGCAACTACTCTTACCTTTGGCATCCTTATCCAGTAAGTAGAGTTTTCTGGATGAGCTTTTCTTACTATATATATGACTTCACACTTTTGCTTGACTCTGCATATGTTAGTAATTTTGTAATGTCATTAATCATAGAGAGAATTAAGTGTTTTCCTCTAGAATGGTTGTTCTTAACTTGCTTTTATTAGTAATAGCTTGAGAAATGTTTCTTTCAGTGTAACACTTCACTTATGTTTAGAGCTATTGTCACATTTGGAAATATTTAATCAAATTTCTTTTATATATGTTTTATCTAGTGATATATATGCTTAAATATTTATATGCAACATTTTAAAATTAGACAGCTTGGTCTTTTATGTAATTTTTATTCTTTGAGACATCTCCTGTGTCTTGTTTTCTTTAGATTTGTTTCCGTCTTTGTTCTCTAAGATTTCAGTCAAATCCAATTGATGTGCCCTTGGAGGACCTGGCTGAAGCATCCTTAAAATGCTCAAAATAGGCAAAGGAGAAAAATAATGGGAATGAAACAGAGCTTTAAAGGAGCTACAGGGACTGCACTGCATATGAAGAACCATGCACATAATGAATATTTATAAAACATGCATATTTAGGTAAATTGTCTACCTTGGTCACCTGCTGCCTGCTTGGTGGGGGAATCCACGTAGTGAAATCAGGCTCCGTTTTCCAGCCAAAGTCCTTCAGACACCTCAACAGGCCCCTAGCTAGTCAAGCTTCTCATCCTGCCTATCCTGCTTTGGTGCCATAGAAATGGTACTTATGGTGGAAGCAAGAAAGAACTTACAACAAAATCCTGCCTCCTTGACTTTCATACAGAAAAATGATGCTTCTCATCAGCCAGTGTGCTTCTAAGTAATGGAAACTACCAGTATTTCACTGAATATATTTCTTTTTTAGTTTTGGTCACTTGGAATAACCTATCAAACCACCTGACCTTAGTGAAATAAAAGTGTGTGACATGCACTTTTAGGAATTCTGTCTTCAAGGTCATTTTCTAATGATTGCTAATCCATTCCTCTGTTTTGTCTGTGCTGTACAGATTTCAAAGGCGCCACAAACCCTATTTGGAAAGATAGTAGAAGTATAAATAAAAGAAAGATGATAATTTGGAAGGAGAATGGTTGAGATGTAGATGAATCAGAGGGGTTGTGCTTATAAAATTTGAGATGAGACGGGGACTGAATTGTTTTCAACTACTTTTTGGCTTTTTGAGACAGGGTCTTACTATGCAGT
Source organism: Chinchilla lanigera (assembly GCF_000276665.1). Classification (NCBI taxonomy): domain Eukaryota; kingdom Metazoa; phylum Chordata; class Mammalia; order Rodentia; family Chinchillidae; genus Chinchilla; species Chinchilla lanigera. Next base: position 5,031,435 of record NW_004955508.1, read on the forward strand.
TCAGGCTGGCTTTGAGCTTACTTTGTAGCCCAGGCTGGTCTTGAACTTGCAACGAGATCTTCCTGCCTCAGCCTCCCAGGTGCTGGGATTGCAGGCGTGCATCCCTATGCCCAACTGGGAGTGAATTTTGAATTTGGAAGAATATGTGAAGAAGAGGGTGATAGCAGGAACAGGAAACTACAGGCAGGATCAAGATTTGAGAGGATGCTAGGAAAGACACTGCTGAGACTGGAGTCCTGAAGGGAGGGAGGAGGAGGGAGGGGCCCAGCTCTACCCCAGGGCTATCTCATTCCCACATCTCATTTAGTTAGCCGGCTTTTATCTTGTTTGTATAGATACTTTTTCAGATTTTTCTCTTTGTCCTTTTGACTACAACATGTCAAATTTTGGATCAATTTTATTTATCTTTTATGTGCTCAGAGCAAACTTTTAATATGAGACTTTAAGTCTGTCTTAAGTCTTAAAAAGTATTTTATTTTCATCTCTTCAGGAAATGCTTCCTCATTATTTTCCATGTCCCTTAGCTGCTCTTTTTGATAATTTTATCTCCAGTATACCTGTCTTCTGGGTCATTTCTTCTGAGTCAATGTTGTCCTGTGGCCAGACTGTATATACAGTCTATATCATCAGTTGAGCTTTTTCTATATTTAATTTCAGAATTTGTAATCTGTTTTCAATAGCTTATTGCTATTTTAATTTCTGCTTGTACATCTCCAAATTTCTGTCCTTTTTGCTGATATTCTTACATTACTTAAAGTTACTCTCACATTGTCTATAATTTTACTATTGTCTAGAGTATAGTCCTGTTTGATTATTTATTAACTTGTTTTTTTGTCTTTCCTGGCATGTGATTTTCTAGTGTGCTTTGGAATTTTGGTTTGCAGGCTTTTTTAAAAGGGAGGACTTACTTCTTTATTTAAACATACACAGTATTTCATTTTACTTCAGGATACATTTTACTTATGTAAGAGGAAACCTAACCAACCGTGGTTTTATTATTTACTTCCAGGATATAGAAGCTGAATGTTCCAGGGCTCACTGAGGGGTCCAACAATGTCAGAATCCCAGGGAAGTAGAACAGACCTTTCCCTACACAGTTGCAAGAGGCTGCCTCAGCTTCAGGTATCCTGTCATTGGCCGAGAGGTAGGCATAAAAGGAAAGATTTTGCCACAAAGTACTTTCCTCTCTGGGAGAAAACTTTCTCTAGAAGGTTCAGATGAGGGTCTTTTACCTGGCATTCGACACACGCATTTCCTAAGCATGCTGTTGAAACAAAATTCTCAGACTTCTCAGCCTGAGAGCTTGCAAGATAGCAGTTCCAGGATTTACTCAGCAATTTTGATTTCTCTACCATTTTGTATCCACAGACACAGTCGTCTTAATGTTGAACTTGGCTGTGGTAGTATCAGTTTCTTTTTATACTCTGCTTGTTATTACTATGTGCTCAGATTGGAGAAAAATGGGGGCTTCAAATGATGCCTTTATAGTACTCTCTTGATTCATTTATTATTGTTCTAAATTATAGGATATGATTCATATAACGGGTAAGGGACTAAGCCCAAACAATTACGGAAAGCTTACCTGTCCTGAAGGAAGTAGCCCAGAGGGCTAAGGAAAAGGCCACTTTTTCCAACCCATCTGGGGATGTGAGGCACTGGCAAAGTGCAAAGCAATAAGGCATAAGTAAGCATTCTCAAAAAGGTATACAGTCAACATTAGCAGCTGTACCAGCACATTAAGCTTTTTAATATTGGGCAGGGATTGGGTACCTGGGCAGATTTGGTAGCCTGGATATACTTTCCTTGTGATATTTAAAAATCAATCTCCACAGCATGAATTTTTGTTTGATAAAATTTGAATTAGCATTACTACTATAGCAATTGTAGACAGTTCCAATGTTTAGTCTAGGTTATTCTTTATATTAATTAACTGGAGCTTGATTTAATCCTTGGAAATAATGGGAGTGAGGTATTGCCACCTTGACCCACAAAGCCTTTTTGCTTGATGGATGGAATCTTTATGTCTATCTAATAAAGCATGGAAGGAAGAAGGGGTGTTGGGTGGGATATTTTACAGAGAAGGTATAACAGCAAGCAAATAATACATTTTGCTTTAACTGCAACTATTTGTTCATTATTGGCTTTTCTAGGCTGGCTGGATCAGTTTAGAATAGAGATGGGGTTGTTTCAAAGCCCTCTTTCAAAGCCTTGGTTTTCAGAACCCATTTTCCCCTCTTTGTTCTAAAGGAAAAGAACGGTTCTATACAGTTTGTTTACTAGCAGTTTTTTTCAGGAGTTTAATTCAGGGCTGGGGATGTAGCTCAGTGGCATAGCACCTGCCTGGCAAGCACAAGGTCCTAAGTTTGATTCCTGGTACAAAAAACAAAACAAAAAAATCCCAAATGCTTTATTTTAGAATCTTTTTCTTTCTGCTTTTTTTTTTTTTTTTTTCCAGAGAGAAACTGTTAGTTTTTATGTATTTAGCAATGAAGTTTTCCTTACAGGCATCAGAGGGCAGCTTCTAGGAGGGCCACCTGAGCCTACATTGCGAGGTCTCTCCCAGCCTCTCATCAGCCGCTGGTCCCCTAGAAAAGGGCTCTAGCTTGTGACTTTTTTCTGCAACTGCCACGTCGGTGTCCCCAGCCCCAGTCTAGGGTCCACATTTATATCCGTTCAGCTTCTTCCGGCCACTTGCTCAGGTCCTATCTCAGCCTCTGACCACTTCCACCTTCACGTCCATATCTTTGTGGGCTACTGGCCTGGTTTGAGGCTGGTCAAAGACTGTCTCAGCCCCTGATCTCCTCTGTGCACGTCCCTATGCCACACCCGATCTCCTCACCCTTCACCTAAGAATGCGGCCTTTCAAACCATCAGCTGCAGGCTTGTTTTCCTTCCAATAAGTTGAGCTCAAAGCTGTTACAGCTCTGTTTCCTGTAGCAAGAACATGGTCTCTCAGCCTCTACATGTCTCTAGGCACTTTTAGAGAACTAGTACTGTGTGTAGCAGCTCAGCTGCTGCCAAAAAGAGGGGACTGTTGTGCTAATTGCATGTACAGGAGGAGGCTCACAGCAGATGTTGGGAAAAACAAAACATTACTTCACTTAGGTTTAAAAGTATAAGTGATCCAGGGCTGTAGAAAGGGCACATATGGAAATTGTTCAACCATGGGGAGGAGGGTCTTTGTCATGTTGGTTTAGAGAGACTGCTATAGTCTAGAGCAGGGTAGGGAACAACATGGCCCATGAGCCAAATTTAGGGTATTACTTGTTCTTGTAAATGATTGAAACATGGCCACATTCATTTACATATTTTCTACTGCTACTTTCATGCCAGAACTGAATAGTTGCAACAGAGATTACATGGCTTGCAACCCAAAATGTTTACCATCTGACCCTTTGCAATACAAGTTGACCAATTCTTAGTCTGCAGGCTTTTGAGTGAAGAAACTTACGCCTGCTTGCAAAGCTCTGGGAGATCAGAGAAGCTCTGTGTGGCATCCTTTATATCTGTTCTGGTTCTTATATCCATGTACCAATATAATTCTAAACGCATTTAACTTTACTTGTGTATGGCATCCAAGCTCATGTGTGCCCGACTACTCCTTTTTAATAGGAAAGGACAGAATGTGTAGGCATCCAAAGAACGTATTGCACGCTAAGGAAAAACTAAATAGTTGTCAACATATGCATCTTTACAAAAGTTTTGGGGTGTAGCATCATTTGCTTTAGTGACATCTGGCTGCACATAGCAAGGTCAATTAAATCCCTTGCCTGCTGATCATAACCCATTTGGACATGCTCGGAGCTCCCTGGAGGCCTCAGTGTCAGGGAACTCAAGCAGAGCTGTGGATGCTATAGTTACTGTCAGTCCTAGCCAGTCCAGAAAAATTTCCACATTAGAAGAATAGGCTGTGCCTCTGTTCATTGCAGGGTTTCTGCCCAATCTGCCCCTGCCACCTGCTGCAATAGCTGAAGCAGTAGGGGGCAGCAAATGTGGTCATTTACACTGAGTGCCCACACTGGTGAATTGTTCAATAGGTGCGCTGCACCCAAGATGTTTCCAAGCACTCATATTCAGGGAACTGATTTTCCTTTACAACCTCCAGAATATTCTCAGTGATTGGTGTGTAACCTTAGCCTTCAGAGAACTGAAAAAATTACTTAAAGCAAACATGTAGGTAAATGTCCTTTTAATGGTTAACAGCCTACAACAGAGATTAATTATCTATGAGAGGGTACCTGTGTTTGACCTTGCTATTTACTATGTAGTAGAGCCCAGACAATGTAAAGCTACACGTTAATTTCTAATTCTGTTTAAGAGTAAATGGCCCCATCCCTCCACCTCCAATTATGGTTTTACTACCCGGTAGGATAGTATGAATGATTTTGTATCTGGCCTAGTGACCTTTTCTTCTTCTCCTTCTCCTCCTTCTTTTGCTTTTCCTTCTCCTTCCTTTCTTCCCTCTTCCTCTGTTCCTCCCTTTATCCCCTTTCCCAGCCCACCTCCTCCTCCTCCCCCTCCCCCCTCCACTTCCTCCTCCTCTTCCTCTTCCTCCTCCTCCTCCTCCTTCTTCTTCTTGTTCTTGTTCTTCTTGTTCGTCTTGTTCTTGTTCTTCTTGTTCGTCTTGTTCTTCTTCTTCTTCTTCTTCTTCTTCTTCTTCTTCTTCTTCTTCTTCTTCTTCTTCTTCTTCTTCTTCTTCTTCTTCTTCCTTCTTCCTTTTCTCCTTCTTCTCCTTTTCTCCTTCTCCTTCTTCTCCTTCTTCTTCTTCTTTCTTCTTCATTTTCTCCTTCTCCTTTTCTCCTTCTTCTCCTTTTTCTCCTTCTTCTTCTTCTCTTCCTTTTCCTAATAATCTCATTCAAGCTTTCTTTCTTAAAATGCTTTTTATTGATGGATTATAAAAACCTGCTCCCCACATACTCTTAAAAGGAGCTCTGCCATCATACTTGGTATATTTATGGTGGAAAACAAGCCTAACCCTCTTATTTCAAGTTTCTTCTCCCTTAATGTACTCTAGCAATCCCATTGGCCCAAGTAATAATCACAAGCAATCGAGGGCAAGAGAGGAGTTGGAGTGAATAAATACCTAACATGCTATAGTGGATAAACTCTGGCACTTCCTTAGCAGAACCCACTGAGAGTACCCATTGTCACATTCCTACACCAAATAAAACCAGAAAAGTAGGACATTTATGTATAAAAGTTTGTAAGCTGTTTCTCAGCATAAGTGTTGAGTATAAATACCCACCCTGTAAGTATGATACCAGCTCGGTTGAGCACAGTGCGGCTTTAGTAAGTAAGCCCAGCCCATCCAGATTATTATAATGGCATAATCCTACACTGGAATCACATATATAAGATTTACTTATTTACTTAGTGGCACTGAGAATTGAACCCAGGGCTTTTGTATTGAGCTATATCCCATCTCTTTCTAGGTTTTTTTTTGAGAGAGTCTTTCTAAGTTTCTAAGTTGCCTGGGATGGGCTCCAACTTGTGATCCTACTATTTAAGCTTCTCAGAGTGCTGGGATTACAGGTGTGTGGAACTGTGCCTTTTTAGAAAATGAATACCATGGTTATAACTTTGTAGAGAAATAAAATACAATTGTAAGGATACTGATAAAAGACTAAGGATGCAATCATTGGAAAGACATCTATGCTAGGGCAAAAAGATCAAATCAGACAAAAGGGCGAAATGACAGTGTGGGCCAATGTGGTCCACATCCAGTTTTTGTAAATAAAGTCTTATTGGCACATAGTCACATATATTCCTTTATGTGCAGCCTAGGTCTGCTTTTGCGTCCAGTGAAGAGTGAAACAGTCATTGCAGAGATTTCAGAGCCCAGGAAGCTTATAGTATATGTTCTGGCTTTTCGTAGAAAGGGCTTGCTGAGCTCTGGTGCAGAAGAATACTACAGTTGTGATTTGTGCCTACTCTTGAGCTGTCTCTGGTGTCACACAATGTACAAGTGACAGTGAGGTACTGGTGGGGTGGCCAGCCCTGAGACCCAACCTTCCTCATGCCTGCAGCGTGAGCTCTAGCAGAAATCCTGCAAAGGGACCTACTGATAGTTTCTTCCTCTTTTTGCATTCTCAGGTTTTGTAGGAAAAAGTTGTGCAGGACAAAATGTTCTGAGTGCTCCCACCTCTCATGGATGGAAAAGGTTTACCTTCATCACGCCCTGTCTGCTGAGAATGAGGGATGTTTATTTGCGAGTGTGAAAAACTCACTTTGCAGCAGCAGCGGTAGGCGCATGCCGTGTCAGGCTGCTTTCTCCCTACTGACATTGCCCAGAGTAAAAATAGCTGTTCGGTTTGTCCTTCAGCCCTGTATTGAACTGGAGCCTCCAAGCCCATTCTCCATAGCTCCATGCTTAATGAAGCATAATTTGTATTAATAGCAGCTATTAAATCTAGAGTGCTTAATAGGAATTCATGGTGGAGGCCCTGAGTCACCAAGCTCCTCGAATGTGGTCCCCTGAGAGCTGAGCTCAGGCCCGCACGCTAGCAGCAATGAATCTTGGGCTTGCTAAGTGGAAGCAGCTGGGGTTGGGCAAGAAGATGAAGAGGAGAAGGAGGGAGGCAGAGCTTATAACCTGAGATGCAGCACAGAGTTCTCTCTGACTCCCAGGTCCTGCAAGGTTGTCTGTCCCTCGGTCGTGTGGCAGCGGCGTTCCACGATTGGCAGTGCTGGGTGCTAGACAGAATGTGTGTTACTGGAATGGGACCCTGGGGGTTTCTTTCAAGGATCTTACTGTCTTGAATGAAGAACTTGAAAAAATACACAGCAAAGGTGTCAAGGGTGTAGATTTACTGGAGGAGAAAGAAAGTGCACTCCTACAGGGTGGGAGCGAGCTGGTGAAGGCCCACAGCTGCTCCAAAGATAAAAGGAAAGGGAACTTTAGTATTCAAAATACCATGGACCTTGAAGTTATGACTGGCCTGACATATAAACAACTTGGTATTCTTTTTTTGTTTGTTTTTGCACGGGCAATCAAACTCATGACCTCATGCTTGCCAGGTAAGTGCTGCACCACTGAGGTATATCCTCAGCCTGAATATATTTTTTTGTTTTGTTTTTGGTGCCAGGAATTGAACTCAGGACCTTGCACTTGCCAGGCAGGAGCTTATGACACTGAGCTATATCCCTGGCCCAACAACTTGGGTTATAACTGCAATTTTAGTTTAAACTTATAACCAAAGTTTTGAGTTATGACATGAATGCCGGCTGCTTGTGCTTCCAGATGGTCTCAAATACAGATTTAACCCTTCAAGAGTTCTGGAAGGAACATTCCAACATCGTTTCCTGTATGGGGTTAACTGAGAAATTCTGGGCCAGTGTCTCTCTAAGGACACTGAGATCTGCCTGTATACAGGAGAGAGACTTTGAAGGCCGTGTAGAGGAGCCTGAACCTTCAATGGACAACTTGAGGGGCAACCAGCCCTTGGGAACGAATTGAGTTTGTAAGTCAAGTGTCCATTGTACCTGGCTGGCCCCACCTCATATGAGTGTGGCATTGGGACAGTGCTCCTACGAACATCCCAGATGTAAATGAAGGATCAGGAACAGTGCATTTTGCTTGGTCCTGCTCAGATGTAAACAAATTGGGAACACATAGTGCTTTCTGATTGGTTCAGTGAATAGCATAAGATTGAAATGAAGGGTTGGAAATAGCGCTTTTTGTTTGGTCCTGTGAAGAGTGCTCAAGAGCTGTACTTCCGCAGAGGTCTGGGTTCTGTGTTCTCTGTTCTGTACATGTCTTCGCTTTTTAGGAAACATCTTGCTCGGCTGGTTAGCCTTGGTGTTTTACGATCTGTGAAATATTGTGCCAAGTGGGTTTTCCAGCTTGCTCCAGCTCCCACCTCACAGAGGTGCAGCAATTTTTCAGATTTGCGCTGTCTTAGCTATTTTCTACTCATTGAGACACAATACCTGATACCCACCAAGTAAATGAGGAGAAGTTTACTTTGGCTCACAGTTTGTAAAGGTTTCAGTCCATAGTCTGCTTGTTCCAGGGCAGGATAGCTCTAGGCATGGTAGCAGGAAGCAGTCAGCAATCAAGCGAGAAGGGAGGGAGACAGACCCTTCCAGACCATGTGCCCAGTGACCCGCCTCTTCCTACCATGCCTTACTTCCCAACACCACACTTAGGTATAAGCTCACCAGTGGGCTGGTCCACTATCACACTCCCATAATCTAATCATCGCCCCAAAGCCCCACCTATGAGCACCTGAGGCTTTGGAGGGACATCTAGATATAAACTTCAACATACACATAGATATGGCTTCTGCTGTGTGACCTGGCTTTGGTCTCTTAACCTCCCTGAACTTCAGTTTTCTTATGAGAGGAACAGAGATAAAAGAGAATAGCATAATGGGCATTGCTATGAAGAATAATAAAGACCTAGAAATGAAGATTTGGTGTTGGCTCTGCCTCTCTCTGTCTTCCCTTTCTTCTCTATAACCAGTTCTATTTTACATGTATTCTGAAAGGAGTTTTTGGTAGAAATTTATTTTTGAATTCAAAATAGCTCCTTTTTAGACCTTCATTAGTAAATAGTTCTCTGACTCATTTTGCCTGGGTTGGGAGTTCCCTGTTTAAATCCTCTCCATAGTCCTTACCCTGCCCCAAGGGCTCTGTAAAGGTGATAGGAAAAAATACACTTTTCTTTGACTCCCACTGGCTATTTGTCCAGCCCCAAATAGCTGTGGGATTACTGTTATTTTATAATTAATTGAGCTCTGTCAGACATAAACTCTTGTTTCAACATTACCAGCAACATGGGCTTGGGAACATCAGTCAACCTGGACCTCAGGTTCCACATCTGCAAAATGGGGCCAATAATAGAACATCCTCATAGGTTTTTGAGAGGATTAACTTTAAAAGTGAAGCACTTAGGCAGTGCATGGACTCTATACTTTTATTATGGCAGAAAAGCTGAGGCATCTTCCGTGTGTGCCTGGTGCTTATCCTGACAGTTGTACACTTGAAGCAATAACATCTTCTCTGACTGGGCTGTGGGTCCATATGACAGAATCTGGGGTTAAGCATTGCTTCTTCGCAGCACTTGAATAGGGGGAGACGGCAGATCAGGAATCCTCTGCGATGTTATTGAGTTGGGCAGGCTGCCTTTGGAAGGTACCATGTGAGGAGCCACTACAACAGTGCCCCAGATTCATTTGAATATGCCTGGGAGAAAATGTCTTTAACAATTTACTGAAGCCCTGAAGCAGGAGGATAATAACCACCCTTGCCTTGAACTCAGACAGCCCAATAGGAAAATACAAACTGTGGAGACCTGGCCGCACTGAAGCACCTGGAGCCTGAGAATCCTTGCTAAGAATTACAAGGGCACTGGCATGGGAGAGAACCACTGTCTGTTCCATGCCTATAAACATGCAATGTGCTCAAGTGACTGTTCATTTCTATGGTTGTGGCTCAACTGCAACTACCAAATCATGAGGACTTTTTTTTAATTTGTGGGATTTCTTTTTAAACTCAAGGAGTGCTTAGCACTTTTAGACTGTGGCTGACCATAGGTAACTGAAAATGTAGAAAGAGAAACAATGGATAATGGAGGACCACTCTAATTCTTTGTTTGTTTTATTTTGAAACAGAGTCTGGCTATGTAGTTCATACTGGTCTTGAACTCATGGTAATCCTATGCCTCAACCTTTGGAGTACTGGGATGCTTTTCTCTGACTGGGCTCCCATACTCGGCTTTCTAATTCTTTCTTTAAGGCTGATTTATATTCCATCTCTCTCACACACACATACATACATATGTGGTATGATAGAAAAACATAGTGAATGTTTAAATTTTTAAAATTATTGCCATAAAAGACACATTAACTTCCCTCAAAATATTCACGTTGGACACATCTTGTCATTCTTGCGCCTCTCTGAATTAGTTCTGGAAGTCCTCTTTCATTTGTTCTTTAGTTGTGCTGTTATGACTGCCTCCATATCCCAAATCAATTCAAAACTTGTACCTGTCATGGTCATTTTGACTTTGGGGAAGAGCTGGAAGTTGCATGGTGCCATGCCCAGTGGCTAAGGTGGATGAGGACACTATGTAGTAGTAGACATGGGGAATGGGCTTTTTGGAGGTGGCTGAATCTAGAGTTTATGATTGGTTCACTGTTTGTTGCTGGGATTAGTGATGTAAGTGCTACATCACCCTAGGGCAAGTAGCCTGCATACAATATAAGGAGGGAAAAGAGGCTTGCTTCTGCTTTTTGCTGTTTTTGCTCTTGTGGGCTTTTATTATCTTCTCCCACCATGAACTGTTACTCTCTGCCATGTGCCACCCTGTCTTGGAGCCAGCTGATTATGGACTGAAACCTCTACAAACTGTGAGCTAAATAAACCCTTCCTCCTTTAACTTTGGGTGTCAGGCATTTTGTCTCAGAAACAAGAAAATAATGACTAGATAGATATATAACTAGAAGTGGAAGAACTAGATCATATGATAGCTCTATAATGGTTATACTAATTTTTAATCCCACAACAGTATATAAATGCTCCTCTTTCTCCATATACTCATTAGCATTTGCTATTTTTTTCTTTGTTTTCTTAGTTATAATCATTCTAGCTGGGACAAGATAATATCTCACTAGGGTTTGATTTGCATTTTCCTGATGTCTAGTGATAGTGAACATTTTTTTTAATTTTTAATTTTTTTTATTTTAAAGAGAGTAGTAAATGAGAAACAAACAAACAAAGAAATAAAACAGTAGCAGCATACCAGTATCACAAACATAAACAAATCAAAGCAAGAACATTCAAAGTGATACAGGGTCTCAAGACAAAATAATATGAATCAACATTGGTTGTTACATTACATATTGCTATTTTCAACTACATTACTCAGATTACCTGATGTAAGAATGAAAGATTGCTCAAACCATTATAGGGAAAAAGAAAATAATTCTTTGATAAAACAGTAGAGATAATACAGAATTTCACTAGACAAGATGGTAGGAGTTCACCATTGTAATTCCATTGCATATTGTTACCTTCAAATCAGTTGCTCAGACCACCAGACACAAGCAGGCACAACAATTTTTTATACATTTTTGGGTATCTGTTTTCTTTGAGAAATATCTATTCAGATCATTTGCTGATCCTAATATTGAATTTGTTGTTAGTGTGGTTCTTAAAGTTTTTTGAGTTGCTTATATAGTCTCAATGTTAATTATTTGTCAGATGAATGTTAGCAATTATCTTCTTCTATAGATCACATCTTCATTCGATGGACTGTTTCCCTTGATGTGCAGAAAGCTTTTAGTTTGACGTAATCCACTTGCTGAGTTTTGCTTTTGTTTCCTAGGCTTTTGAGGTATTATGCACAAAATCCAACTGCTCATTCCAATGTCTATTGCATGATTGATGAAGACACAGTGTTAGGGACAGTTTCTCACTGATGAGGACATTGTTGGGGCCCTGTTGGGGCCTTGGGAAAGGCTGAGTAGATGAAGGTGACTGAGGCTGAAGCATCCTCAGCTTCAGGCAGAATTCACCTTTATCCCTCACCATAGAGAGCTCATGGTGAATGAGGCTGAAGGCCAGAGGTTGGTGGACTGGCAATAGCAGGATGAGACTATGATGCCCTGTTAGAGGGAAGGTTGGAGGAACAGGTTCCTAGGTCAGCTTGTGGGGTGGGAAAAGCATCTTTGGGAAGTGGTCCACAAGCCCAAAGCTGAATAATGACGAGGGCTTAGTCAGATGAACCAGAAGAGAAAGGCATTCCAGATATAGGGCACAGCATGAACAGCGGTTCAGAGATAAAAATGCGGGGGTACACACAGAGTTCTGTGCAGCTGGAGCTCATATACTAAGGAGGAGAGTGGAGAGAAAACAAGCTCAATTAAAAAGTAGAGACAAAAGCACAATAGCGGCCAACGGGCAGAAAGTGTGGTCATGTCGGCACAGGCGCAAGTGCAGAAAGTGGAGGCAGCGGTGGTGGCGGCCGCTGGTCAGTGCTGGTTACAGTGAACATCACTCAAGGTGTCTAGCAAAGGGAGCAAGATGGCAGAACAGACTTAGCTAACAGAAGTCTGTCAGGCAGTCTAGAGGAGAGGTCTGGAGCAGAAGAGAGAAGGGAGACATCTTTGGCACTGAAGTGGAGGCCTCAGAACTGAGTTTGAGTTTGACCAGGGGTGAAGGTGGCCCCAACCACATCAGCACAGAGCACTGTGGCACAGACCTGGAGAACTGAGTGGAGAAAAGGACTCTGATAGCATGGAGGACACTGGTTATTACTCCACCAATGATTGAAGCTGAGTTCATGGCCGCTATGAGGAAAAGGAAGGACGTCCTTGCTGATGTGTACTGCACAAGCAGGCCAGCCATGCCCAGGATTCATCAGATGATGAGCGGGCCCTGGAGGACAGGGTGTCCTTGTAGACAACAGCCCTGTCTTGAGCCCCACCCTCACCTGCTTGTGCTCGCAACCAGTGGCCTGGACCACGATGTGAAGGTGTGAAGATCTGGGCAGCCACAGCTGAAACTTCCACTGAGCTGACAGGGTTAGAGGATGTGATTAAGAAGAACAAGAGAGAACGTGGTGAAGACAGTCTGCACCACACTGATCTGTTCCATAGTCACGTGCTCTGGTCCCTTATGCACCACTGGAGGCATCCTGGGGATGGAGTCACAGACGAGGACTCTGATGAGTCTCCTAGCTCCCCAGATACTTCGGATGAGGAGGAGGGCCTGGACCAGGTCCAGGGCACACCATCCCAAGGCCTCACACCTAGGAGGAGTGGGCTGGGCTCCCAACCCAATCCTGCCTGGGCATCATTTTGCTGTCATAGGCTCTTGGATTCAACAGAAATGCACTTTAGGCCATCTGTTTAGACAAAGAAAGGCATCCCAAGAGGACAGACCAGAGAGAAATGAGCCAGCAGAGAACACCTAGGAGAGGGAGTTGAGCCCTGGAATGGGGTTCTGTGATACAATGCAAAACACTCAGCATAAATCTCAGCAGAAATTTCCTCTCTGAGATTTTTTTTCTGGGAGAGAGACAGAGACAGAGGCAGAGACAGACAGAGAGAGGGCTTACTTTGTTAACTGGGTTAGGATAGGGAAAGGGGCTCCTTTTTAATACTCATCCTTGTGTCTTTTATGGGGGTTATGGAGGGCTGGCCAGTTGTTCAGTGCCAAGCTCCAGAGTGGAGGGTAGGAGTACCACTCTTTGGTTTAGGTGTTTGACCTTTTTTGTTTTTAAAAATGTCTAAGACAGTTTCATTGGTTCCAACCACACAACAGCAACCCCACCCCAGGGCCCTGTTTTCCTGAGAAGTCCTTAGAGCCCTTGACCTTTGCACACTTTCACTGTCCTTTCCACCTTGTTTGGAGGGGCAGGGGTAGGGCAAAAATAGAAAGCAGGTTACCTCTTATGTTATTTTTAAATTTTTTGGTACTGGAATTGAACTCAGGACCTTGCACTTGCCAGGCAAACGCTGTGCCACAGAGTTGTAACTCTGGCCCTTCTAAAGTTATTTTTTAAAAAAATTGTTTGGTAGTAGCAATCTCCCTGTCACTATTACTGTTACAGGCCTAATTTTATAGCTATGAATATATTGAAAATAAAGTCAAACTTGGATGTACAAGTTAAAATTATTGTCAAAGTTTAAATATTAATATATTCTGCATGAATGCAATAAAGGGACTCGAAGAATGATTAAGAGTACTGTATAGAGGTCACTCTGGGGTCATTTTCCCCTTTACAAATGGCCAGTGTAATGTGGGGCTGACGTTAGGAGTTAGGACGCTCAAGAATGAAAGAATCCTCCCGTTTACCTTCCCTATCTTAGTGGAGGATATGGGAAAAACAAGAAATTCAACTCTGTCTTAGGTCCCCTACCTCTCCTGAAGTCTTGTGGGAACCTCCCAGGATGGCTCCTTAACCAGAGGCCGGCCTGTCTATAAAGCACTCCAGGAATGACACTGCCACGGCAGACTTTGTCCTGGTACCCTACTGTGATAGAAGGCACACACTGTCTTTGACCTTTAGCTGCTGGACTATTTTTTAAGTCACCCAGTTCTACACACTAACACTCTTTCTAATAAAAGACTGAAAGGAAGAACTTCCGGGTTTGACTTCATGCTTGCCAATCTCTTGATATCTTGGGACTGAGGCCATGTCAGTAATTGAAGGATTGATTCTGGTGGCTCGGGCTTGAACAGCTGTTTCTATTACTGGTCAGTGAGTTTCAAAGTCTCAGTTGAATTCTTGCTCTTAAGTGTTCTTGCTGCTATTTCTTGGCCCCTAACTTTCACAATATTCAATCAGGAACCCTGGGAAAGTTAGATTCTGCTAACCCAGCCCAAGAAGGAGGAGGGGAAAGAGTAAGGAGATGGTATTCTCAGATTGTCCTTCTTCCTGCCCCTTTTCCTAGCAGCTCTCATACCAGAAATTAGTTACTGTCTGCCCTGAAGTCGAAAATGTGTAGTGACTGAGTGGTTTGTGTCCCTATGGCTAGTAGGGTGGTGAGGTAAGCTGAAAATCATGCACCCTGGAATTTGTTGTATTTTCTCAGTAGACCGCTCCCCCCCAACCAAAAAAAAAAAAAAAAAACCACAATAGCCTGAGTATCATGGTAAAGGAATTGTATCCTAGGGAATGAAAAGTGCAGATACAATTAGCATTTAGAGATCTTACTTATTTTTTGCTTTGTTTTGTTTTTTTTTTCCGGTACTGGGAATTGAGCTTATGACCTTGCGCTTGCCAGGCAGGTGCTGTGCCACTGAGCTAAATCCCCAGCCCCTAGAGATCTTATTTGAAGCAATGTTGAATTGGGCATGAATGGAGTAAGATGGGTTGGTGCAGTACTCTGGGTAAGTAGCGGTGTATCAAAGGCCCTGAGTATAAGGAAAAAACTAGTAAATAGAGGGGGAAACATCTTGGATGAGTAGGGATTTCCAAGGATAGCAATTCAGCTGTCTGAGTTGATAGTGATAATGAGAGAGAGGGAAGAGGAAGAGAAGCAAGTTTGCTGGAGAATGATGATGAACTCCAAAAAGTTCCTAGGACACCTAACAGGAGAGGCCCCATGAGCAACAGATCCCTGCGCCTTCCTGATGGATTTGCCACGTGGAGGAAGTTTGGAGTCAGTGAAGTCAGACAGGGACAGAGTCTTCAGTGGAGAAAGTGTGGAGAAAGCATTGAGGACCTGGAACCAAAACCCAGGACGTAGTACATGGAAGGCAAAGAAGAGGAAGAGCAGGCAGAGGAGACTAGGAGAAATGATCCAACCATAGGGGAAATATGGATCTCCAGGAGGGTTTGCTTGAATTTGGCCATGATCTGAGAGCGGGATAGGATTGAGCAGAGTTCTCAATAAACACTTGGTGATGGTGAAGCCCAAATAGCAATAAGCATGTTTTACATTTTCCAGATAATTTTCCATATTGACATCATCTGACTATTGTACTAGTAATTTGCCTAAAGTTACTCTGTAGCTCTTTGTCTCTGCAGCTTGAAACATAAACCTATCTTCGCATATTCTAAATAACATTTACAAATGTTATTTAGCTCTTATTCTAGATGGTTTTGCATTGAATTCTCTTTAAATGAATGAAGATGTATTTGCCTCCGTTAATTAGCTAGAGTAATGACAGAATTTAACACTGTAAAGACCTCCCACTCTTTGTTCATAGCTGCCGTGGGTTGGTTCAGGGATGGCTGGGGATCCAGACTGTCAGAAATTCACCATCTTGAAACTGTGTGGTTTGGAACACTTAGCTTTCCTCAGCAACGAAAAGGAAGACACTGTGTCACATCTTCGGCTCTTCAAAGCTTTGTTTCAGAAGGTACTCATACAACTTTGACACTCAGCACCGAGAGCAGGACCAGCCTTGCAGCCACTTCTCAGTGCAGGGAGGACTTCACTTGCCATCTGCACGTGATGGGTGGTACATGTTTCAGACACACTCAGTATTACATAAGCCATAGTCCCAAAAGCCAAGTGAGGTGGTGAGAACGTATAAACAAATTAATGATAGCTTACAATTAATACTAACAAGTACTACTAAAATACGTTTTTTGAAAATTACCTCAACCAAGTAAAAATGAAAATACATCTACATAGCTTTCCAATGCTTAGTTTTATCAGAAGTAATTTATTTTTAACTCAGTTATATTTTTAGATATTATTGGGAATATTAGTTGTAATGCCACACTGACATTACTTATAAATTTTCCAATGTCAGTATATAAAGACTAACTAGACTTTTTAATTGCTGTTTTTATATGGAAATAAGTATAGGAAATTAAGAAAATCACAGTCATAAAAAAGTTTTATTTACTTTGCCTTTGCTGTAAAACTTAACTTTGGCATAATTAAAATGTGTCATGATATATTTCTATACTTGCTTACTGTAGCAACTGCACAAAGATTAAAGAGATAAAACATAGTCACTTATGAGGAATTGTGTTTCAACAAAAACTTAATTTACCAGTAGATATTTTTCCTTTCCAATTCACAAGGAAATTACTAAACTATGTATTGTTAAATTTCCAAGTTTTAGTATACAATGCAATTTTTATTTCTTTTGAACTAAAAGCATTCAATAAAAAGTTCCCAAATTTGGAAGTACCAATCTTTTAGGAAAAACAAAGTTCATATATGAGATTTGTTTTCTTACAAGAAACATCAGGAAATAGTTTTATTCTCTTTTCTTGATTCAGAATCCACCATTTCATAGTCATGACTGAAAAATACATTTCCTCCCTCATTTTTAAAGAAAACCTTTTAGCCCTATAAGAAGTTTTCATGCTATTATATATTTATCTTAAGTTCTAGTTATTATATCTAGCTTAACTTTAGAATGTTGCTAGTTTTCATAGCTATACATTATTTTCATTTTGAAAGGTTGTATTTGAAAATAAAATTAGTAAGTAAAGCACTGTTTAATCATAATAGCATCTGATGTCTTGTGTTTGAATTTCTTAGAGTTGATAAAAGTTTTAGTTTTTAACAAAGATGTGCATATTTTTTTTTCTCAATCAGGAGATATTTGTATCTCACACGGACTTTTTAAAAGAAGCATTTGAGGACTATATTTTTAAATGGAGATTTAGATTTTCAACTTCATATCTACCTGCATATTTTGCTTATCAGTCTCTTCAGTTACAATCTGATTATCACTTAAAACTATAAATTTAAATTACTTTGCAGTAATGTGTTAAACTATTTTACAGACATATGTTAAATTATAGAGCAACAAGTTCACAGCTTTTGAAAGAGAAAACCTATTGAAGATATACAGCAACCATTGTTAATTTCCTATCACCTTGTCTGAGATTCTGTTTTGCTTATATTGTTTTTGTGTTATTTTCTAAATGTATATGTCCTTGTTAAGATGTTTTTGTTCTTTTATCTTTAAAATAAAAAAAGAAAAAGAAAACCTAAACACTTGTATTTGAGATGGGCAGAAAGATTAATGATTGGTATTAGGAATTCATTTGTCTGTGAATCACAGTAAACTAACTAATATCTATTTAACAGGCAAAATGGAAGAGGAGGGATGGGCAGTAGGGGGTCCAGGCTCTGACTCTAGTCCAGTACTGGAGCCCATTCACACTTTTTCATTTTGTTACCCTCAATGTGCAGACTTTCTGCCCCAGACTTGGTGCCTTTTGGTTACAAAGTGGTGCTGCCCTTCAAATCCTCTCATCAAAGTTCCAGGCAGGAACAAAGAGGGAGGAAAGACTGAAAAGGCTGATCCTTGGCAAAGCTTTGCTTTCTGATGCAGAGACCATCTTCTTCTAGGGTCCCCTATTGCATCTCTGACCAGAACTGAGAAAAGGGGCCATGCTTAGCAGCAAAGGCACCTGAGAGCTAAAGAGTAATCTAGAAAGTGGGAATGACTGACCAGTAGGCAATTAATTAGTAGAGACACTTCACAAACTCAACATTAGTTAAAATAAAGCTGCTTACTTACTTTTAATCAAAAACTATTTATTTACTTTTAATAAAAAAGTTAACATATATAAACACTAATGTATAAGCAGTATTAAGTGTTAATTATAGTTGGTCTCCTTTTTCTATTTTCCCTCTCATAAGGACAGCGATGTGAGAGCACTTTTTCAGCTTCATTTTTTATAATTTTCTACATCTGACACTTGATAATAGACACCTGTACTCCTTGAAAATCTTTGGTTACAGTTTACATAAAACAGGAAAGTTTCTTTTGGTTAAATTGTGGGGTAAAGCAGGCAGATGTAAACAGATCTAGCCCGGGAAGCACACAGGCCTTAGCACATAAGCCCAGGATTTTGCTATGGTTACTAGATGATGGAATGTTTGTGCTACAACTCAATTTAGCTCCTTTTGAGCTTATTCATGTCAAACCCAAAACAAGTATCCTGACCTGCAGGCATCTCTTTGAAAACTTCCCTCTCCAAGCTCTGCCAGCTTTCACAGAGGATTTCAAGGCCCTGCAGTGATCCACCTCCAGTGCCAGAGGGGCAAAAGCTGGAGGACACAAAAAGTCATACACTGGTGCTTGAAAACAAGATTTCCCCACTGTATCTGTAGCCCCTGCCACAAGGGCATTGTGTGGAAGGGCCACTCAGGGCAGATCCTTAATGTGCTGAGTCAGAGCTGGCTTTTCCTACAGCTGGATGATGTGATGCAGAGCTCCAGAGAGCAGAATTTAAGAGCCAGCAGAGTTCTAGATCTTTCTAGAGGAAAGTTGCATGCTGTGCTTTTGGTTACTTATAGTTAATATGAGGGCCTTGCCATCTCTGTAGACAACCATATGTCTTGAATCAGCATTATTTCATCAATTAAAATTATTCTATTGTTATTAGCAGTGTTGCAGAAAACCAAGTGGAAGACTCTTTGCACTGAGGAATTAGAAGGCAGCTTTTATTAGACTAACAGGCTGAAAAACCCAGAGGTTCAAATCACCAGCCCAGAGTGAGGTTTGAGTTCAGTTTAAATACAGTTTGCAAGTGGGAAGTACAAAGTCGATAGCAGGTTATTACATGATTGGTTACATGGATTACAAGCATTATGTCGTATATTGTCAGGCAGAATTATTCTAAGCAGGTTTACTTAAAAGGAATTATTTATCATTAGGCAGGAACATTCTGGCTAGAAGGGGGTCTGAGAAGAGTAGGTAGAGTTGAAAGTGTCCTCGTTTGGGCCAGTGTGTTCCAGGCACAAAGTGTAGAGCTCTGGAAGCAAGCTGAAACAAAGCTACATATGTACCACACAGACACTGCAGCCGGTTGTGGTCAAGCTGACCCGCTCGGCTATGTGGAAGAAGCAGCTGAATGCAGACAGTCAAGGCCAACTGAGCCCAGCGGTCTAACTATGTGACAAGCAGCATGAGCATAGTCACAGGCTATAAATTGATTTCTAACTTTTATTTATTTATTTATTTATTTATTTGGTTTTTCTCCGGTACCGGGAACCGAACTCACGACCTTGCGCTTGCCAGGCAGGCACTTTGCTGCTGAGCTAAATCCCCAGCCCCCAATTTCTAACTTTTATTATAAAATATCTATAAGTTTGCTATTCTGTGATTTTGCCCTTGCAGTAGTAGCCGTAGTACTAGTTTGGATCTCAGATGTGACATGATTTATTTAATGACCCTTTTAGCTCATGTCCTACTGTCATCAGTGGTCTCTGCACAAGGTCCTTTTCCTACTCCTGTACCCACCTCTCTCACATAGGTGACCCATCAGTGTGATGAGGTGCTGTGTGTTCTCTTACAAACATACACTCTTGATAGCACTTACACTTCTGTGTGCATCTATTATTAATTTACATTAGTACTACTAGGTTAGAGATGGCAGAGATGAGAGTGAAGAGAGTTTACTGGGACTCCTATGTGCTCCAGAATCAATTCTCAGAAAGAAGAGAGAGAAGCAGGTTTGGGCACAGGGAGAAACTCGTAGGTGATGGGAATCAGGGGTATTTCATAGTGGGCTCTGACTCATCTGATTGGTGGTTACACAAACCCCTCTCCATTAAAAAATAGCTTTGGTTACATTTTACGTAGAATAGGGAAGGCTCTTTTGGTTAAACTGTGGGGTAAAAGCAGGCAGATATTTTAAAAAAGCAAAACAATAACAACAAGACCAGGCAGACGTAAACATATCTAATACAGGAAATGCAGCAGGCTTAGCACATAAAGCCAAGTATTTACAGTAGTTACTAGATGATGAAATGTTTTGTTCTATCACATGATTTAATTCCTTTTGAGCAGTTGGCCTGGCAGAGTTGCCCAGATTTAACGCAGGGGACTGGTCTCAAGGTACCAACCAGTTATTAGATATGGGCTGTCCTGGAGGTAAGACCTGGAGAGGTTGTTGTGGTAGCTCCGATAGATTTTCAGAGGGAGATTCAGCGGACAACCACCAGAGACCAATACTTCCACGAATGGGAATAAACATCTCAGTCCTGAAAGAAGCCACAGATGGGAAGCACAGTGGATTTCCAGTCTATGTTCGAGTCAAGTCCCATATTGTTCTGCTCTGCTTCACATCCCACAGTGTTTACTCATTATCCGTTTCCCCAGGGGACCTCGATTCCTTGGTAGGGCAAATAAGGCTGCAACAAACATACCCTGTACATGCACATACGAGAGGGCTGCTTTGGGTTTGTTCAAAAGGCCTTCCTGGCCATCCAGGGCTGCATGTGCCCCGGACCCCAACCGCAGTGCATAGGGTTTCTGGGCCCCACCACAAGGGGGGCGCTATCTAGATCTCCAGTTGTAGCCATTCTGAGGGGTCTGTGATGTCCGATTTTGGCTTAAATTTGCATTTCTACAATTATAAGTTAATTTGAGAATATCTGCAAGTGTTTTTTAGTCTCTTGAGTCTCCTGTGAATTGTCCCTTTGTTTTCTTTGTCAGCATTTCAATTGGGTTTCTAAAAAAGATATTGTTGGTTTACTTTTTCATCAGGAAACAAACATTCTACATAGATTTTGATAATGATATGTGAAGTATTTAAGCAGCTTTCTCTGGAATGTGGATTCTTGCTCAGAATATTGCAAGTTTTTAACTACATCTCTCTGTCTCTGTCTCTCACACTCAACATACATACAGTGCTATTTATAGTGAAGTATTTTGAAGACATTGTCACTTTGATTGTATAACAATCTGTCTAGTTAAATTTTAACTGGATATTTGGAGGGGCTACTTTTTAAAAACTGTACGTGTGTGTACAAGTGTATGGGCACGTGCAAGGACCTACTATACATTTTTTTTCATTTCTGAATTGACAAATCTCCTATTTTCTACTTTTCCTGTGTTACAACTCCCATTTTATAGTCAGTTAAATCTATCAGGGAACTTGAGAAGGGTAACTTCTCTCCCCTTCCCTTTGTTTCCCCTCCTCACTCCCTGTCCCCCTTCTCCTTCCTCCTTCTTTCCCTCCCTCCTTGCCCCCCTCCCTGCCCCCCTCTGCTTTCTCCCTCCCTGCCCCCTCTGCCTTGTCCCTCCCTCCCTGCCCCCATCTCCCTCCTTCCCTGCCCCTTCTCCCTCCCTCTCTGCCTCCTTTCTCCCTCTGTCTTTCTCTGGTATATTAGTGAGCTGAAGTAAGAATTCTGGAAATCAGAGTTTTATCATTTGAGGGATAGTTTTAATGTGCCAAATTTTATCTAAAGCAGATCTAATTTAAGAGAAATATTTTCATCTCAAACTTGTGAAGCCCTTAGCCCTTAGCCAGGGCTGTGCATACAAACTGCACTGGTCTCTTGGGGTATACATCCTTGAACTATTTCTTCCTATCTCATCTCTCAGGAGAAAAGCACCCCCCTAGCTAGGCCATGTTAGCTTTCCCTAGGGCATGTTTATGTCAGGGGAGGAATACATTCACAGCTATCTTGGGTTAAGATTTTCACTGTGCACAAACTCAGATTTTTGGGGGTCCTTATTGCAGAAGCCCAGGTTGCCTTTACGATGGGTTGACATTGCAGACTGAGATGTACCCCCTTCCCCAGGAAAATTTGGGGGTTCCACTCCAGCCGACACAGTTTTGAAAATATTACACTTCTAACTGAGAAAATAAATTGAAGGTAACATTCCTCCCAGGGAGACACACTCATTGACATCACCTTTATTCTTGGACCTAGACACAATATTTGTTTCTTTCATACCTGAAAGAGTTGAAAAAATCTGGCAGCAGAATTGTTGCACACATGAAGGACACACACAAGCACACACACACAAACACACACACACATGCACACAGATACACAAGCTGCCTATCTGTGAAGTCCAATTTTCTATTAGTGAGAAGTTTGTCTCAGTGTCCCACTATCAAACACAGCTTCTGAGCAAGAGGCACCTTCCTGTGGAGGAACCTGCTTCAAACTGTGTTTGGGTGAAAATGTGTTAGAAGTAGGCTTTATTGATAGTGTTCCAGATACTGTAGAGCCAGGGCAAGAGTGCACAAGGCACTCTCCCACCAAGTGATACAGTTGGTATGATTTTGCAAAGTAAAAAGTTACTTCATTTTGCAGCCACAGAAGGAAAAGCCACAGTGCAGTTTTTGCAGTTTTTAAACATGGCTGGTCAGAAGAGGCTTGTGCCTGCCCATCGCCTGTGTTGCAAATACATTTTCAGAGAGAAGCCCACTTCTTGGGATGACTTCATCCTATGACTAGCTCAATCTGATGGACATGTGACGGGATCCAGATGCACAGCCCCACACAGGTGAGCACGGTAAACACGCATCTGTTGCATGGGGTGGTGGACAGCTCATTGCATGGGGGTGGTGATGGGTGTTGGGAAGGAGGATCTGGCGGCCTTGAGATCGAGGTGCTCTCTTTAATCTTGAGTGGGGAGCAGAAGAGGATTGAATGATAATATCTGAGCCCACATGGGAGTTAATGTCCCCATGTCTGCTCTACACACTCACCTGTGCTCCTTCAGGTGGTTGTTCCAATGGGGACAGACAGTTCAGGAGGAATCAGGGGGAGATTTTGGAGAGAAAGCCTTTGTATTCATCACTTTCCCATTGCTGGGATAAAATACCTGGTGCCCACAACTAAAAGGACAGGATTATTTTGGCTCATGGTTTGTAGAGGGGTCAGTCAATGGTCAGTGGGCTCTGAGGTAGAAAAGACATAGTTGAAGAGCATGACAGAGGAGAACTGCTCAACCTATGGCAGCCAGGAAGAAGATAGATAGATAGACAGATAGATAAAGATAGAGATAGAGATAGAGATAGAGATGAGAGAGAGAGAGAGAGAGAGAGAGAGAGAGAGAGAGAGAGAGAGAGAACATAGGGATGAGCTAGGGATACCACCAGTGACCCATCTCCAAGTAGGCCCTACCTCCTAACAGCACTTTCAGCCACTGATGCTCATAGTGCTCCCCCCATGACTCAATCACCTTCCAAACACATGAGACTTTTCAGAGACAATTTTGATCTAAATTCTAATAGTCTCAGATGAAACAACAGAGAGAGAAAGGCAAAGATCCTTCCAGATCACCAGCCCAGATGGTTCTCATGCCTCTGTTTATTTTTGTCTGCAGAGATATTCCTGGACACTCAGGCTCTCCTTCCTCCCAGTGATCCTGTGAATAATATCATAGCCCTCCACAAATGCTTGCTGCCTTCCGCTAGCTCAGTGTGACTTTTTCTTTTGCAGCTATAAACATTTGCTTCTCCTTTCTCTTTCTTCCTCAATTTGCTCATCACTTTTTCGGAAAACCTGTGGCTTTCCTGATTATGGCAACTCACTCTAGCACGGGTACTGACAGTCCAGATGTACCTCCTTTACAGTGCTTATTGTAAGTGCAATTATACACTTATTTATAAGATTGTGTGATAATTATTCATCTCCTCCACTCTACTTGAGCTCAGGGGGGTCAATACACCAGGTCAGACCTGGTGCTTAGTATAGGTTGTGTCTGGCTTACAGGCGGCATTGAGGATGGAGGATCTGTGGGCAGTGACAGTTAGCGAGTGAGATCTCCCAACTGTTCTGTGCCTGCTGAATCACTAGAGCTTTGCAGGACATGCAGCTGGACAGGGACAGTGGGAACTGTTTTCTGATTTTTTTTTTCCTCTGAGAGAGACGATCCATTTTCCCTGTTTTCACGAGAATTTTTCCCATAATTTGTTCTCCGGCTGATCTTTAGTCTCTTTCTGGCTTACGTTATTTTTTAACACTTCTGCAACTTATTTTTATTTTAGTTTTGGAATGTATTTTTTGGAATTACAGTTGTCTAGCTGGGCTTTTTCAGTTTCTATCTGGTGTGTATTTGGGGACTGGTTTTAGTCCAAGCTTCTGAGAAAGAAAATGGGAACCCATCATTGGGTGCTGGCACCTGCATCCTTCGCTTTTTCAAAGGCGTCATCTTACTCTTCAAGGCTGGATGTCCCCGGGTGGTGTGAGTGGATATTTGGCTCCACTGGATAAGCACAGTATGCAGAGATCACATTTGTGATGGAATCTAGGCTCTGCTCACACGCTGTGTAACCTCGGAGAGGAGATCTAATCTGTCTGGACCTGGTTTCTTCTAAAATAGGAATGAAAATTCTTTTCACATGGGGTTAGTGGGGGGGATTAAACTGGAAAGTATCAGTGCAGTCTTGGTCCAAAGCAAATCCTCACTAAATCTTTGTAACTATCTTTCTCCCTCTCTCTTTCCCCCTCTCTGTATTAAAGATCAAATCTATGGCCTTATACATGCTAGGCAAGTGCTCTACCAATATCTACATCCACAGTCCTTCTTTAAAATTGTATTTTGTGACAAATTGTTGCTAAATTGCACAGGCTGGTCTGGAACTTCTGATCCTCCTGCTTCAGCCTCCTGAGTAGTTGAGATTATAGATGTTTGTCACAAGTCAGATCTTTTCTTTGCTTCCCACGGAAAGTCTGTATTGAGGAGATGAAGAGCCCACCCACAGAGAATCTTCTCTAGGCCAGACACAAAGAACCTCTCAGTGTATGAAGTAAATCACTCGGTGAGTGAACAAAGGAAGACCTGAGTGGATGAGGGTATGACTCACACTATCTATTACTAGGGAATGTTGGAATAGTAGTGGTGATAGCTTTTACATAGTGAATTCCCAAAAGACTAGACATTGTTGCACACACCTGATAGAAATCATCTCATTTAATTATCAGTAGAGCCCTTTAAGAAAGGTAAAATCATCACAATTTTTCAAATAAGGAAATGAAAGTTCAGCAGGATCATCATAAAATATTGATGCCATAACTAGTAAGTAGCTTTACTAAAGTACCATACAAGTCAAAGGCCATAGATAGGTATGTGCACATAGATAACCCCATTTACAGGTGTGTGTATGTGTATCCATATTCACGTTTGTGAGCATGTGGTGTTTGTCTTAGTCCTAAGAAATCAATATAACTGGGACTTGACTGTATGATTATTGAATGGCTATAAATGTTGATGGTAAAGAGTAAAGGCAGAGTGAAGGGTAGAACAAGATGTTGGTTTTGACAGTATAACCTTGGGAAAGGGAACATAAAGTCAGTGGACACTAAGTCTTCTGTAGCCACCTTCCTGTCCTGTAGAGAAGAGAGCACTGGGATGAAGGCTTTGAGCAAGGTTAGAAGGCTGTGCTCAAGGATCAGGAACCCATGCTGGTGAAAGCTGTAGGTGTGTGTGGGTAGCTCAGTGGTGAGAGTACAGGTAGTTCTCAGGATGTAGATGAGTTGCTAGTACTATGGATGAGCTGCAGCAGGCTGTCTGTAAGGCTGTGTGGGCTAAAGGTACCAGTATGGATTAGAAGGGTCAGGGTAAGGCTGATACCTGGCATCATATTGCCTCTTGCTATTATTTACTCAGTCTATCTGTGCTTCATTTCCTCATGTCCATAAGGAGGTATAAATATACTCATCCAATAAAGTTTCTTTGGGGTTAGAATGAAATAATGCATATAAACCTGGTTAGTGTTAAGAAATTACATAGAGTAGTAATGATTTCCATGAATTTACAACAGAAAAACATTTCCAAGCCTTAGTCCACTCAACTCCATTTTAAGATCACTACAAAGACAGATGGTATTTGAAAGTTTTGCACCCTGGTTTTCTTTGCTAACATGCTCTGATAAATTTAGTGGGACTGATGTCTAGTTGTGACCCTCCAGTGTCTCCACTCTGCTGAGCAGGGCCAGTCACAGCTGCCAGAGCACCCATGCTTTGCTACCTTCTAGTCATTGAGCTTCTACATCCTTGGCCTTGTAGCTTTTCTTGGTCTTTGAAGTGGGGGATCGAGTCTTGGGAATGTGCAGCATATTCAGGGGTTATCAGAACTGGTAGGGAAATGGGTAGCCTCTTCATAGGAGTTTGATCTAGGATGATATAGTTGCCTGGTTCAGCATGATTGCTCCAATGAGATAGTGACAAGGAGAAGAACTTTGCGTCTTGGCTTCAAGCCCTTATGTCCAGCTTAAGGCTGTAATTCTAGAAAAAATTTGGATTGAATTCTGCTCCCACAGGCGTCTAATGAGATAATATGTTCTCTAGCTAAATTAGTGGGAAGAACACTCTCACATGTTCTCTGAATGTTTCACAGTAGACATCGTGAAGATTCTGGAGTAAAAGAAACCTGTTCAGTCCATTATTTTCAAATACAGAACTTTATCATGGGAACTTAATAAAAATGGCATCAGTTGAGGAATAGCCTGTAGGATGTATGCTCCATTCAGTGAATATTAGGATATCTGGGGCCAAGGAATTATCGAAGCAGCAATGGGTAATGACTTGTCATGTCTGCCTACCCCTTCTCTTCTGGTGAAGTTTCTCTCTATCTTCTTCAATGAATGCTCTGCCCTGTCTGTCTCTTCAATACATATGTGCTTCTGATGTGATGGGCAAGGGCAAAGGGGGGACTGGCAAACGTGGACTGGAGTCCCAGGCACAGCACTGGAGTCATCATGACACCGGTTGGCCCAAACAGTGCCTCACCAAGACTTTGACTGGTACTGAGGAGAACGAGCCCCTTCTTCTCTGAAGGGGTGGCAGAGATGTAAGCCGGGCTGCTGCCATCTGACACAGATGTCATCTAGTAAGAAAACTGGTCAGGAAGACAGGGCCAACATGCAGACAAGAAGACATGAGGGGCACCTAGTTGGTGCCTAATAAATTATACATAGTAATAATATGGAGCTATGAAATATTAATAGTATAAATCTAAAATTACATAATCATAGTAATTATTGGTAATTCAATTACATTTATATAATTTTGCAATATAGACATATTTACATGATATAGATTTATATATTTATATGTTATAATTATGTACTTATATAATTATAGCTTGCTGAGATTAATGTACATTATAGAGAATATTATATATTATGATTA
The DNA here is from genome assembly GCF_000276665.1 of Chinchilla lanigera. Classification (NCBI taxonomy): domain Eukaryota; kingdom Metazoa; phylum Chordata; class Mammalia; order Rodentia; family Chinchillidae; genus Chinchilla; species Chinchilla lanigera. Next base: position 5,058,749 of record NW_004955508.1, read on the forward strand.
GTGTATACTTATATACTTATTGTAAGAGTATAATACAGATGATTATATAAGTACAACTATACAAATAAGTATATTAAACCATATTATAAGATTGTAATTTAACATAACATTTATTCTAACATATAGTATGCTATATAGAAATGTTATAGCATGTTATATAGTATGTTAGGTAGAAAATAAGTACAATTTAACATAATTATATATAATTATATGTAAAATGTATAAATTCTACAAATATAAATGTGCAATTACAATTAACATGTTCATATGCAATTAATATACATTAACCCCTTTCACAAGTCCTAATCATTTTACCTTACTTATAGCTACAAAATATAGAATGAATAAATATATAATTGCAGACATAGATAATTATCGCATGTACATTATCGCATCAGCAAGTCCTAAGCTTGCAGTCATCAGTGAGGCTCAGCCACACCCAGACTTTTCCTAACCTTGGGTTCCAAAAGCCAGGACAGATGTATCCTTTTATGTAGCCTTGTCCGATTTGCTGCCAAAAGACTGCTGAGCCTGGGTGGCTTCTATAGAGACCTGATTGTCCACTGAGCTTCTGAGACGTGGAGCTGGTCTTGGATAAGACTGCTGATTCCAGAGAGGGTTTTTAAATTCATTGAAGTTTGCAAAAGGTCCAAAAATAGGAGCACAGGAGGTCAGGCCTCTTCTGAGAATTCTCTGTCCTTTAGGTGGGGACCTGAGACTGCATTCTCCTCTCTAAAGTGCCTCATTTTCTATCTCTCCACACTGTGCTCGTTGGCTTCTCTCCATTCCTGCCCTTGGCTATGTTTCACTGCTCCGTCCTGAGAATCCTGGAGGCAGCAGCATGACTGGTGATGGAGGAGAAGCAACATAGTTACTTCCTGTCTTTTCCTCCATCCGCGGTCCTGAGCACAGCCAGTCCAGAGCTTTCACTCTGTTCTTGCTACTCCTCTACCACACACTCAGTCTTCAGCGACTAAACTGAGCTTCCTGGAGCCAGCACCCACCCCTCATATCATATGTAGTTATCTGAGGCAGAAATGAAAGTGGAATGTTTCAGACCTGGTGTGTGGTGAGGATTTGATCCCAGTTGTGAGCTTTCCCAGGGCTAGATTGAGACTAGGAAGGTGGTAGCTCTATCTGTTTATGTCTGAAGGAGCTCCTGGGTTTTTCTTGACACCTGTCCCATAAGCAGTGGTGTGTGCCAGATCTGGCTAACCAAAAGCATTGCTAGCTTTTCTCTCTTCTGATTCTGAGTGAATTAAAGTCACATTGGTAACTGAAAGGCAGCCAAGGCGGGAGAACTTACTCCATAGTAGTCAATAAATATTACAGATTACACCTCCCCACTCTTGCAGGTGGTTGCTAACCATGTACCAGCTGCCACTGCCCAGAAACCCCATCACCTGGGTATACCTTTGGGTACTCACATCGCTAATACTTGCTTCCTTCATCACTGTCCTTCTGCCACTGTACAGTGGCATTTAAGAGAACCCTTCACCCACAACGTGAAAAAACCCAGACACCCAAATCAAAGAATTGGGATGATTTGTCTTTCTGATTAGTCAGACTCACCTGGTCTACACTATTACAATTTAGAACCACTTCTCTGCATATTGAACTCAGCCTGTCCATTCATTTCATGTGGCCCACACAAAATTTGTTTAAAACATGTGAATTAGAGCTGGGTGTGGTGGTGCACGCCTGTAATCCCAGCACTCGGGAGGCTGAGGCAGGAGGATTGTTGAGAGTTCAAGACCAGCCTGGGCTACAAAATGAGCTCAAGACCAGCCTGAAATGCATAGCGAGAGCCTGTCTCAAAAAGACCAAAAAAAAAAAAAAAAAAGTGAATTACTTGGCTAACTTTAAAAACTAGTAGATTTTACATGAAAACACATGCTTCTGATTTCTCTTAGAAGAACTCAGAACGTCTGGCAACAGGTAACCATCCTTGCACTGCAACAGCGGACTGGAGCGGAGGAGCAGCTCCCACTCTGGACTCAGCGTGCACTTTGCATCCCAGGCCCGGTAAATAGATGTGTTTCCCTGCACTGCCTGCCTTAGCTTTGCAGATGTTTGGGTTGGTCCCAGAACATGTCCTGTATCCTGCTCGCCCCACCTTTCATGTGGGGCACTTCAAAATAATGCAGGGCATGCTTCAGGGTGCAAATGCTAAGGTCTCATTCTACTGGGAGGTCAAGCAGGGCTCCGCTGATAAATAGTTCTGCAAGTCAGAGTATGGCCGTCCATGGGGATAAGATTTCTGTGGCCTAAAGTGGGTGTCAGTTACTTTTCTCATCGCTGGGGCAAAATACCCAATACCCAAGGTTAAAGGAGGAAAGGTTTATTTAGCTCACAGTTTGTAGAGGTTTCAGTCCATAATTGGATGGCTGTAAGGCAGAGTAGTATATGGCAGAGGGACATCCTTTCATGGTTGGCTGAAGATAGCAAAAGCATCAAGAGAGGGGAGAGAAAGAAGTAGAGGGGGAGGGGAGGGAGAGGGCAAGAAGAGGAGGAGGGGAGGGGAGGGAGAGAGGGAAAGGGAGAGGGAGGCACAAACCTCTTTCTATCCCTTATATTGTGTGCAGGCTACCCGCCCTAGGGCAGGTGTAAGACTCACACCCTTTTAATCCCAGCACTGGATCATGAATCAATCACAAATTTTAGATTCAGCTGTCTCTGAACAGCCCATGCCCCACAACCACATGCGGGGACATCCAGACACATAACAGTGAGGGATTCCAGGAAGAGAAGCATTACCATTGCAGGAGCATGGGGATAGGACCATTTCCATGTGACCTGGGCACATGCTGGGAGTCCATGCTAGGCAACTGGACTGTGAAAGAACTAAACCTGAGGCTGGGTCATGAAGACTTTGGATCTGAGGTTTAATTCATCCCAATGAATTCTTTCTGATCCCTGGCTTGTCACATGAGCACAAATGCAGTTATGACCATGATAAAATATATCACTAGCCCAAGACTTTGATTCTTAATTCAAAAATTTGTTTTTATTATCATTTATAAGTGTTTGCCATGAACTTGTATTCAGGTCAACCAAATATGAAATGCTGTATTAAACCCATCCAACTCAGACCTTTTTCAGGTTAGAGTTTAGCTCATTTGCCACTGGGACAAGGGGACCCCTACAGAGAAGGGCTGTTCTTTGAATGTATAAGTCTCTGCCGCCTGGCGTGTGAGAGGCCCCCTTCAGTGGGGCTCTGGGCATCTCGGTCTCACTGCCTGAGAGCAAGGGTAGGGAGGAGGCCACTGCGGTGACTGAGTAGTGAGGGGATATTTTGAGAGACAAGACAGATACACAAAGAAAATGAAGAGCCCACTGACAGACACTAAGAACATGAACCTGGATTGTTTTGGGAGTAAGAGAGTGGTGAGAACTGTCAAGGCTCTGGTAGTGGAGCTGCTTCACTGGGATCCAGGGAAGCCCAAGGATGTGTGTGTGTGTGTGTGTATGTGCACGTGTGTGTGTGTGTGTGTGTGTGTGTGTGTGTGTTTGTATGCCAAGGTGAGATATGGAAAGACCACTTAACACACCATGCCTTCTTATGCTCTTTGTTGACTCTGTGGGATATGAAAGAAAAAATATGCTTAAGCATGAGAAATATTCCTGTCTTAACACCCAGCAGCAGGTGTCCTTTCCAGGTGTGAATGATCTGTAGTCTGGAGATCTTGACCACCAACCTTTTGGGATAGGAGGATGGGCCTGGGTTTCGGCAGGAGACCAGGAAATGAAGAGAAGTTGATGAAGCTTCTCTTGCAAGAGACAGGGAAAGGTACCATTTTTACATCCACCTGAGAAAGACGGAGAGAGATGAGCGGGCAGGCAGATGGCACAAGGCCAGGGAGGGTGGCCAGGAGTTTGAAAAGCAAGAACGCCCACTGTTCCATGCAGCTGCTAGCTATGTCCTGTGCAGAGAGACTGCTGTGTGACCCCAGTACTTCTCAGAACACTCCCTTGAATTCCCCTCCTTACCTCTGACACTCAGCAGAGGGTAGGGCTTGACCTTGGCCCACTATGGATCAGGACAGAGAGGCCATCACAAACACACCACACAGAATCTGAGGGAAGCACTCCGGATCTCCACTGGATTTGGGTGGTGAGGGCAGCCCATCTGCTGTGAGGCTCAGGAAAAAGGTGGCCCCAGGTGGCATCTGGGTATAAGGACAGCTCAGTTTGGAGCTGCAGGAGGGGACAGGCTAGGAGAAGGGCCGGGCTGTGCTCTGTCCCCTTTGCCCAGAGGCAGTGCTCTGGACTCCTCTGGGTCTCATTGCTTTTCATTGTTAGTAATAAGAATGAACTGCTTTGGGGATTAATTAGGTCACATGCAGAGCTCCAGTGCTTTGTAAGTGCTCATGAAACCCCATATTATTAGGGTTGTCTCTGCTAGTTTCCAGAAAAAATGCTGCCACTCTGGGTATAACAGGGTACCCTGAGGCATGATAGGGGCCAGTCTTCCAAGCCACCAGTGTCGCACGCTACATATCTCTCTCACCCAGGAGAGAGTGCACATCTCACACCAGTTCTTGGTGTCATACCTCATCCAATGTCTGAACAATGAAAGCTCTCAGAGGCCATCTTTACTGTGAAATTCTAAAATCATATTTATTCACCAATTCACAGAAGTGTCATAATGACCACTGACATGAATCAGTTTGTAGGCATTTACAAGCCAAGGTTGAAAATAAATATCTGTCTGTGTTAAATAGGCATTTAACAAATTACTCGGAAATTGCAAGAATCATAATTGTTAGAAATTTAAAGTTTGTGGTTTAAACACGGATAAGATCACAGTCATGGGGAGAAGCCCAGCAGATTCCCGGATGGTTCTTATTTTCTTCCGGTATCTTTATGTACATGTAGCCCCTCAGCATCCCTCACACTGCATAGGTTTGAATTAGGTTTGGCAGCCCCACTCTGCAGAGCCCAGGGTGCCCAAGAAAGAAGTAGGGGGCGGGAAGGGAGCTTTCTCTGGTCTTCCACAGTTGCGCCGCCTTGTCCACTGAGAAGACAAAGTGCTCTTCTAAAGGTAGATTTAATTTTCTGTGGATTCAGACAGTCTTTCTAATGAGATGTCCCAAAGTTTGCATTGTATCACACTCATACACATACAATAGTACATTTAGCAAATAAACCCATTTTCTAGACTAAAAAGATCCATTCTCTGAGGCAGCTCAAGGAACTGGTAAGTTACCATGTGTCAAGTCCATGCGGGCTCAGGCCTTGGGAGAAGCCACCCTGTGGGAGACTCTCCAGTGATGGGCAGGAGCTGCTGAGGAGGGAGCAGTCACTGGAGGCTGTTTTGTAAAATGAGGCCGCTCTTCTCTCCTGGGAGAACACCACCGAGGCTCTAGCAGTGGAAGTGCACATCTCTACCTCAGATCTTCCCCACACGCTTTGGTTGAGGAACTTGGGATAATCAGGGTTCTCAATGGTGGTGTCACCTAAAGAGATGGGAGGAGGGGAGGCCTGAGAGCAGAAAACCCTAAAACTCATAGACTAGCTGGACTTTGAGCCTTTACGTTTGGTTCCAGAATAACACCCAAAGATGACAAATGTAACGGCATTTGTAACAGCAAGTGTGTAGGAAATAGCAGAGATAATAGGAGGAGAGCCCCAGGGCCCTTGCCCTGCAGAAATCACATGTTGGGTGTTATTCAGATGTGGTCTTGGTGTGCACAGACCCACTATGTGCAGCATCCCATCACTGTGCACTATTAGAGAGCCATTCCCAGTGCCCACAGCTGGCTGAATATTGGATGGAATCTGAATTCACAAAGGCTCCCCTCAGCAAAAGGAGTGGGGAGGCATGGCTGCCTTTGTTGTCTGTGACTTGTTTATTTTAGTGTATAGCAATACTACTCTCCTCCCAGTGGTGACAAGCCGGACCCTTCATTTCCAGTTGTTTAGCAAATTCCTGTTGTGTGCTAGGCATTGTTCTCAGTGTATCGAGCACTAAAAACAAACAATAATGAGAAAGATATATAGCATCCCATCCAGTGCTTCTAAAAAATGTAAAATGTGTTGGAACCATTGACCTCTTTATTGCATATCTTACTTCTGTAGTATAGATATGTATATGACGTATGTACATGTATATGCATATATGTATGTGTATATACACATACATATATTATCATCTGTCCTTATCCTAATTATCTCTGATATCTTATATTTAATGCTCTAATTTCTCTAATTAATCCCCCATCAAATCATTCTGACTATCCTTCTTGCACACATTATAATGTCAATGCCAATAACATAACAAACCCAACTCAAATATCTATGGATTTCCTGGAAAACAACCAAGTTCTACCTACAGTATCATTTCTAAACTCGCCAACTGGATCTCCTGTCAGGCCTGTCCAGCTCCTGAGCATCAGGATCCTTTTGTGGAGACCACTGAGGTCAGGCTGAAAGCAGTCAGGTGGACCGATCCATCACGACTAGCTCACTTGAGAGCTGAACTCACCTTCCAATATCCTTAACTTGGGAAGCAATTGGTATGACTCCTACTGTGGCCATAGGATTGGGTTTATCCACAATTTCTTTGAAACTTTGAATAAAGTTTTAAATATAGAAGTGTAGTCTGGCTTCCTAGGTAACGGGCTGTTGCTCCTGTTGTTTCTACTCTTATTCAATTTTCCCATTCCCCTTCCAACTCTGAGTTACCTTCTCCTTATCTCTTTTATTACATGTTGAGTGATCTTTACTGGAGGTCATCCCTGTCTCCTACCGGAGACGTTTGCCTTATTTCTACCACCTAAAGTGTTGCTCCTCTGAATCCCGCATGCCATTGGCTCCTTGTTAGATATGGAAGGGAGCTGGCAGTTGGGTGGGGATCAGTGCCAGACCACTGTGCTGTATGTTGTGTTTGGCCTCCAAAGATGCACGTACACATCATATTTCTCTCTGTGACCCATAGGCTCACACCAACCCCTCAACTTCAAGAGCCTAAGGAATCTTTCCAGAGGGCAGAAAGTACCTCTGCCTGCCTTCCCTGCCCTTCCCCACAGAGATGTTGGAGTCTGTGACTGAGACCTCTGGGTGGGGTCTCCATTTCTGAGAATAGACACAACCTCTAAGCTCCCTTCTCTAATGGCTCTTTCTGCTGGAGGAAAACCCTCAATATTTGTGTGTTTGTGTGTGTGTGTGTGTGTGTGTGTGTGTGTGTGTGTACCCTATTTCTGTTCTCAAAAGCTCAGTAGAAGGGTCTAAGTAACAAAGATGCATTTCAGGATAAAAGCAAACAGACATTAAAGCCAACACGTCTCTGTTGCCTGTGATTAATACACACTGTCTGCATTCTGGCCCCTCTCATGTCTGTTGCCCTCTTTTCATTAGACTGTGGGGATTTGGGCTTCATGTTGATGAATCTCCTCTGCAGTAAATCTGATAAAAGGAACTGGAAAGCAGTCCTAGGCTGGGGTCATTAACTAATTAAGGCCTTCTCTCTTCAGTTGGAATGTTGTCCATGACCCTTAGAGTGGAGTGGAGCTCATCAAGGCGTGTGAATCCTTGCTCCTTGCTTCGCAGCTCCCTCTACTGGTCATAGATAGGTAGGGTCACTTTCCAAACAGGCACGCTCCTGTCTCCCATTTGGATAGCTGGAATTTTGTCATCTGTCCACTGCACTTCTTTTCCTCCTCATGATTTCACAAAAGACCTTGACTTACATACAGAGAGACAGGAGAGGAGCGGAGAGGAGCGGAGAGGAGCGGGGAGGAGCGGGGAGGAGCCGGGAGGGGAGGGGAGTGGACGGGAAGAGAGGAGAGGAGATAAGAGGAGGAGAGAAGAGGGGAGGAGAGGGGAGGGGAGGAGCAGGGAGGAGAGAGAAGGAGAGGGGAGGGAGGGGAGAGAAGGGAAGGAGGGGAGGAGAGGAGAAGAGAGAAGAGAGGGAAAGGGGAAGGGGGAGGGGAGAAGGAGGATGAGGATCTTTTTTTCCATTAATACATCTTAAGTTTTGAAATCAAGTCCATTCTTGGAAGTCACGTGATCTCTGAGAGTCTGTTCAATCCAACATCTGTGGAGCCCATGCTGTGGGCTGGGTGCAGTGCTTGGCACCGAGGGTGCTGGGGTAGATTATTCTTGCTTTGGGGAGGTGACAAGTAGAGGTGGAAAGTGTCGGGAACCCTTGCTAGCCTCCCTCACAGGCCTGTGGTTTTCAGGGTCCCCATCAGATTCCTGGGAAGGAAGAACTGTGGTTCATTTCACTCGACTCCAAGTTCTTGCGGGGTGGGACCCTGCCTGCGGTGAGAGTGCAGAGGTGACAGCTCCTCTCTGCACCAGGCAGGATGGGAGGACTGCTCCAGCAGGGTCCAGGAGCTATACAGGCTGGCAATAGGAAGATGTTCTCTTCCTTCTTTTTGACCGAGGACGGGTAAGTGGCTGGTCATGCCCATCTGATGACCCACCTCAGGACTCTCGTCTTGGTTCCTCCTTTCCACTACCCACTTGCTCCACCTGGTGTCATGGCTGGATCTGAGCTTCTGACCCTCAGGCCATAATGTCTCCCCACCCTGCCTGACCCAGCTCCGGTCCAGGTCTGCCAGCAAGAACAGGGCCCTGCCTACTTCCACAGCTACCTTCCCATAATTTGCCATGTTGTCCCATAGGAGACTTTTGCAGTAAGTGACTAAGATAAACACACAAAATTGTTTTAACTCTTGGAAGAGAAATGTGTCATCGAAAATTCAATCAGGGAGGCTGCACTGTAAAGCAGAACTGTTCTACCTGGTTTTTGCTATGCTTTCTCGGAGGCAAATGACTAGCAAGTCAGTCTTCTCTTTCCTTTTCTTTCTTTCTTTCTTCTTTCTTTCTTTCTTTCTTTCTTTCTTTCTTTCTTTCTTTCTTTCTTTCTTTCTTACTTACTTTCCTTCCTTCCTTCCTTCCTTCCTTCCTTCCTTCCTTCCTTCCTTCCTTCCTTCCTTCCTTCCTTCCTTCCATTTCTTTCTTTCTTTTAGCAGATTCTGACTTCCTTCTTTCTCCCTCTTTTCTTTCTTTTAGCAGATTCTAATGTTTTAGAGATGATTTGTCCTCAGTGTGATCTCTGTGTTGGTCTCAGGAGATTGGCTAGGCATTTGATCAGAGACATTTTTGCAAATTTGGCTGGAGAAATGGAGGTTTCCTACGGGGTCTTTGTGGGACTCACTTAGGAGACCGCTGGGATGGCCAGAGGTGTGTCTGAGCAGGACAGCGTCTGGGTTTGTAGGAACTCGACAGCAGCTGCTGGTTCTCCTGGACCACATGCCACACTCTTTCCCCATCTGTTCTTCCTCTGTGCCCTGGACAGACTGGGTACCACAGTTAAGTGCAAATGACCAATAAAGCACCAGTGAATTCTTCCCAAAGATTTGTGGACCTTCGTGGAGTTTAAGGCATAAAATTAATGACTGGCAGACCACAGGCATCTGGTAGGTCAGGGATCAGGCATTGGTGGAGCCTGGCACTTATATAGGCCTTAAAAATGAGAGTGTCTAGACAGATTCACATTGTAGACAAGGCTGCAGTTTTGTTTTTGGTTATTGGTTTTCTACTTTTAGTAACATGAATTACTGCCTTTCCAAGAAAAGCTATCTATTCCCCATCTAATTTAGCATTTGAATTGTGATACTGTGTCCCACTTCCCATTACAAATGGACAGTGCTGCAATAACCTGGCAGTGTCCTTGAATGACCCTGTTCACTCTCTACCAGGCCCTGCATGCATCACTAGCACGCAGCTGTGAGCAAAACAGCCCTCCTTTTGGTCTAGGGAATGGCTGTAATGTGTTTCCTCATTCAATATGGCCCTTAAGGAGCTTGCTCAGTGGACAGGAGCTTGACAGGTGGCCTCCCTAGGTGCGAATAGCCTCACTAGAAAATCTCCTGGGTTGCTTCCCTCTAGGATAAAAGGGGAATGTGGGTAAGAACTATCTCATGCCTGAAGGGAGGAGCAGCATTCGAACTAAGACAAAGGTTCCCTGAAACCAGTGCTCTGGAAGTATGAACTGGAGTTAGGAAGGCCCTCATGGCAGTGCTGGGTGTGTGTGTTCTGCTACCCCCCGTTACTGCACCAGCGATTGGTTATTTTACCTTGTTTGTTAATAGCAGCTCCTCCTAACGCAGCTTAAGCCATTCTCATCCTCTACATGAATAGTTCTCAAACTTCAGCAGAACCTCATTAAAGCAAAATCACTTGGCTCCACCTCCAGTCTCTGATTCAGTAGGTCTGGAGTGGGCTTTGTGAATCGGTGTTCCTTAGACGGCACCTGCAGAATCACAGGTCTGAAGTATCTACAGATCCTCCAGAGTGGGGCTCCTTTCACCTTCTGCTCTGAGCATTGCCTCACATGATGCACGTCAAGCCCTTAATCTTGGCTGTCACGAGCACCCCCTACCTGGATCACCCTTCCTAACTTGCATGGACTGCAGGGCTGCTATTCTCATTGAAGGGACTGCCTCTGGCTTAGTTTGACCAAATCTCAGTCATCAGTCATGTTACTTCTGCCCAGTGGGTAAGAGACTGGCTCCTTTCTACATATGAACTGAATTAGGCTTGGGTACAATTAGGGGATATTTGGGGAAACATCACTTCCCTAAAGCTCTCCTCAGACTGCCTCAGCGAGGAGTATCAGTGTCCCTGGGATCACTAGGATCGGACAAGTTATCCCAACTCCTTAATCTCAAACTCCTGCACCCCCACAAGTCTGACTGCTTGTGGACAGCTCCAGCTCTGAGAAGAAAACATCTTCACAGCTCACAAGACCAGGAGATCCTCATTTGCTCTCCCTCCCTTGCTTCTGGCACGGTGCCGGGAACACACATGGGTGCTCAGTGAGGACTTACCAAATGACATTGGAAGTAGATGCAAACACAGACTCCCATCTGTTCACTGACTGCACACAAGAACTGTCTGATTGCTTTCCGGGGTGCTGGTGGAGGTAACTTCTGTCTCATTTGTCTCCCTGGGACAAAGCAAAGCTTGTCTCCTACTCTACAGCCTCTATAAAGCCCACTCTCCTTTCCTAGCTGGTGCCAAAAAGAGAACTAAACCAAGATCCACAGGGCAGGCATAGAATAAATTTATGAAGTAAAGCAAATAAAGACAAGGAAATGAGAGCCGTGGAGTAGACTTCAAAACTTTCATTGCTCATTTCCTTTGCCTTCAGCTGGACAACAGAAAGTGGTTACATGAAAATTAAATTAAGCCGAGGGTTTTGGCTTGTCAGCGCTGATAAATGCCTGATGCAGATAGAGACGGGTGTACATCCACAGCCTGCCAGAGCACACTGCGGGAGGCTGAGGAATCCCCCAGAGGCCGGAAAATTATTGTATGTGCACATCATCTACTTTTCACTGACAGTTTCTTTCAAAGGATTAGACCTACTCCCTTACTTGTCGGTAAAACCTAGTTGGTTAATTTCAGTGAGACGATGATTAGGAAACAATGCTCTTTTCCTTCCTCTTGCTAATATTGAGTCAGAGAGCCAAGAAAACTGCTCATTTTCAAGTGCGCTGGATTGTACTTTCTGCTGATCATGTTGCTATTGATTCAAACAGTCACAAGTCTTTAGGATCATTTTTAGATCCACGGCGTGAGCAGAGCTGAGATGGAAATCAGGCTGAGCCTGGGGGGCTAACAGTTGCCTCCGTGGAGTTAGCGCGCAGTAGTTAATCAGTTCCCTGGATCCAAGGTCTTCGGCCCTTAGGAATATTCATCTGAGTTTGTCAGTTCAAAAATAACATGTGTTTTTGTTGGTTTTGTCTTGTTTCTGTTTGCTTTTGTTTCCCCTGGAGCACGAACGTCTGAAAGAGCTTGATGAAGAACTATGGCGTTTTCCTGCTGTTCAATTTACAAGCAAAGACCAGTGAGCTGTTGATGGAAGGACTAAGATAACAGTTTGTTTCTTCTAGGAAAGGAAGGTTTTTTTTTTTTTTCCTTCCGTTTACACTGCAGCCCTCAGACCACGTCTGGTTATCTAGTTGACTGCTAGTTTTCATATGGTTTGTGGACCAAGAAAGGTTTTTATGATTTTGAGTAGTTGGAAATAAAAATCAAAAGAGTAAAAAAGAATCATGACATGAAAATGATGTGAATTCAGGTTGCCTACTTTTTCATTGCCCATATGTAAAGTTTTATTGATGCATGGATACCGTTTCACTGGAGCATTCATTTGTGTGTTGTCTGTGGTTGCTTTCATGCTACAAGGCAGAATCTAGTACTTGTAACAGAAACCACATGGTCTTGAGGCACAAATATTTACTATTTGGCTGTCTGCAGATACAGTTTGCTGACCTGTGACACACAGGAATGGAGGACACTGTTTTCCTGGGGAATCCATGTCTACAGGGATAGCCCTTGTTAAATACAGAGGGCTTCGGTCTATACAGTGCACTACAGAATTAAGTAAATTCAAGAAAGTGGTAATGAAAACGGAGCCCATGAAATTATGTTTTTGTATTTAAATGAATTTGGGCCTTGGCCAACCTTACAGCATTTGATTAAATCTGGTAGAATATACTGTTAGTACTTCTTAAGACAGTTCACCAACTAGGCTATTGCTTTATTCCACTGGGGAACGCATTGTGTCCTGGCCTTGTGCAATCTGAGCTTCCTTGCTCTCCTTTTTCCTGTCATCTGGGTCACCTCAGAGGTTTCAAAGTGGCTGTTTTCTAGCTCTGAGGAGCAAACTTGTGATGTCATCCACTTACTAAGACAGCAACGGACTGGCCTGGGGCCAACCCAGTTAGCTGCTATTCATGGGTCTGAAACTGCACCTGCCTGGCTGTAGATGTCTGAATGAGAGGTCACAGGGTATCCAGGCCATCTGAGAATTTTGGTTCCCAAAATGCCAGCACACACAGACTGGAAAATGCCAGACTTATTAATGATATTTTTCATTTATGGCCAGAATATCAGGTGCAGGGCAAATTATATTACCAATCACTCATCTGGATACCTCCGGAAGCTGTCAGCTTATTTATCTGTGGTAATGAATAGGGTACTGAGAACAGGATAAATGCCTGTTGACCCAGCGGCATATTTCAAGTGCCACATCTTTGGAGCTGGCGTGCACAGTAGCCTCTTGCAGCCGAAGTACAGGGAAAGGGCTGTGGTTTGTTGTCACCATTGTGTCTTTGAGTCTAGTCACCAAAGGTTCCTCAAATGACACATATTTGTTGCTGTAGTCAAGTGCCACTTTCATCTGCCACGCAGCCCAAACACATATAGATTTCCTAATGTTCCAAACAGCCTACCGAATCATGATTAATGCAGCCTCAGGGTACGAGAAATGCCCTCCCCACCCAACCAAGCTGGAAAGACAGAGTGGAGAGAAATGTGCTCTCAGAAACCTGAGACTTAAATATTCACAACCAAAACCTAGTGAAAAAAGGGCTTAGTTTTAAACATAGAAAGTTTTCCTTTTACTGCCATAATTTTGGTAGAACTCAGGAGTTCCTAAATACCTGACTGAAGAAGCTGTTTTTATTGAAATAGTGAGATTGTACAGCCTGACCAACCCTGCGGATTTTCTCCCTATGGGTGTGCAGACATGACCTGGTAGGAAAGGGGAGTGTGGTTGGGATGATTCATAGGAACTGTGTTTATTTCCTGGCAATGAATATAAAATCTCAAGCTCCTTCCATTGTTATTCCCAAGCAGGGAACAGAGCACTAGCTGGGGTGTGAATATGTCCCTCTTCTTCCTGTGACTTCTCCTCCCCCTTCCTCTTCATGCACTGTATCATTTCTATGCCCACTTCTAGGCCTCTTGTGTGGCAATCACGTACTCTGGAGGGAAGGGCTTAACTCATTTTGCTATATCGCTTTCCCACAGCTTCTGGTAGAATGCTTAGCACAAAATAGGCTCTCAGAATGCCTGTTAAGTACATCAGTATGAACATAAGTAGAATCCCAGATCAAGAGTGGAGGGTAAGGGCCCAAACTTATCTATACCTCTGACTAACTGTGAGTAAGACACTGAATCTCTGAGCCTCGGTTTACACATCACAAAAAGGTGTCTAACAAAAGATGTGTCCAATATTTCACAGGACTATTGGGAAGTTCAAAGGAGGGAAATGATGCAAAACACTTCAGGAATGGAAAGAGCTGTCCAAGGTAGCTCTCGCCAGTCAGAAGCATGGAAAGGCCTCTTGTGTATCTTTACTGAGTGGAGGTTGGACATTGGTTGTGGTCCCCCTACTTATGTTCTCTAATTGGATGACACAAAAAAGACACTAAGCAGATGCTGATCCTTCTGTTGAACTTGAATGCCACTGACTGGGGACCAGCTTTGTGCCTGTGTCAAAACAACATGGGATGGGCTTGGGGTGGAATGGGAGGAGGTGGGTAGCTCGTGCATTCTGAGGACAAACAGGAACCCAAGACATTTGAAACAAACATGTCCTTACAGCCTCATGGAAGGTTTCTAACAGCCTTAATTCTTGCCTGCTATTCTCTTGGTCACAAAAATCACCCACTTGTTACTATAGCAACAGTTCTCTTCACGAGGTGTGTATGTTGGAATGGAGATGGAAAAGACTCCCTTATTGAAAAAAGAAGAAAGAAAAATTAAGGTTTTGAATATATTTGCCCTCTATGCAAAGCATTCTTCCTTTTATGAGAAAAAGAAAGAAGCGACTGCTATTGTTACAAATACGCTGCTCATTCCCAGCAGTTAGATTTCCAAACTTTCATCTTGGACATGTGGAGTTTGTGAACGTTCTAGTACATTTGCGAAGGGCAATGTTTTCTCAAGAGTAAGACACTGTAACACAAGAGATAAGGGAGAAGGAGGTGAGGTGGTGAAAGCCCTGTCAACCTTAGGGGCTGCCTTGGTCCCAGGGAGCCCATCAGTCCCTCTGCTGTCTTCCACATCTGCATCTTCCATGAGACCCTACCGTGTCATCTGTCAGCCCTTTTCCTACTTCTGGCTGTGACCTTGGTGTGGCTGTCACCAGGGCAGTGCCTGTATGGAACACTTCCAGTGTCTGGTAGTTTTGTGTGGTAAGTGCCCCGGGGAGGGCAGCCACATGGGTCTCAGTGCTCCTTAGGCAGTCGGGCTCCTTTGGTGGAGGATAGGGTCTGCTTGTGGCCAAGGACTGATCCTTGCTTTTGAACTTGTCATATAAATTTATGTGGCTTCAGCAAGAAGCACAGGGAAAGGCTCTCCAAGCTGGGAAGTATGTACGTGCGTGTATCTTTCCCTGTAAACTCAAGTCTGTCTCAACAAGCACTTTTCTGTCAAGTGTCCAGCCCTAAGGCCCTACTGTATAAAGTTCCACCTCCTTCCCTGCACAAAGGAACCTGCAGAGTGAGCACAAGGAGGACCTTCTGCTGTGAGTAGAGAGAGATGTGAACTGGGAGTTGGAACCTGAGGGCCTCAGGAACCCTGAGCCTGGGGAGCTGAGAGACGTAAAGGTGGACCTTGTCCTTTACCGAAAAGAGCAAGGTGTTCATAACTCTGCAGAGTGACTCACAGGATGCTAGGTGAACCCAGGGCAGGAGGAGTGGGGGCTACAGGAAAAAGTCCATCCTGAAGTCCCCACCGATGATGACACAGAGCTTCAGAGAGCTGCCCACGGGCAGGTTTGAGGAAGTTGCAGAGGCCTTCCCAGAGCTGTCACAGAGATCAGAGGTGAGTGTGACTGGCTCAGGCAGACACCGGGTCGGGCGGGCTTTACAAAAGGGACACGTGGGCTGGGCAGTGGAACTGCAGGCACTAGTAGGGCAGTGTGGAGTCATCCCACTCCAGCTGGGCTTGCCTGGGGCCGCTCTGCCCGTGTCTGCCTCTGCCCATCCCCGCCTCCTCCTCCTCTTCACTGTTGTCCTCGCTGCTGCTGGAGCTGATGTCTTCCTCGGCCTCTTCCTCCTCCTCCTCTCCCTCAGTCTCGTCTTCCCCATGCCCTGGGGCTACGTGTTTCTGGATATCAGGAAGAGAAAGAAAATACTCATCAGAGGCTGAATAGAGCCCACTTCAGAGCGTACACTTCCTTCTCTATCAAGGAAACATTTGGTCCCTCTTGGGATTCCTGTCTTTTGGTGCTAACTTCTTGGATCTGGAGAGAGATTTTCCACAAAGATCTTGTGGTAAAAGGGAAGCCAGAAAGTTCCTAAGTTGGAGAAGGGCCTGACTTAGAAGAAAGCTCAAAGACATGAACTTGAGGTAAAAAGTTTGCACATGATGGGGTGGCCATTCCAGCCAAGACTATCAATCATTTTGGAATTTTTCAGGCCAAGCCTTGTTTTCTGGCATTTCTGGAACCTCCCTTGGGTGTGGAGAACAAGAACAGGCTGGAACCATCTAAGTGGAGATTTCCAATCCTCAAGTGTTTGCTTCCTAGAAAAAGAATGACATTTAATCTTATACTCCTTTTCCAGGTGGGAATGTAATGTCCCTGGAAGAAAACATTCTAAGCCAAGACTCAGGTGTGCTGTCCCTTGGAATTCTTTCTTTGGAAAAGACAAAGTTCATGGTTGCACTGGCCATGCTGCTCTTCAGCCCTAACTCAGGTCCCCAAACTGTATCCTGTGCTCCCCAGGGCCATTCTACCTCTTTCCAGCTTTTTAATGTTTCCAGCAAAATCTTATTTCTAGGTTTATGTTTTAAATTGGGGAGTCAGGACATAAAAGGTGTGTCTCTTTGCTTGGCTATACTTCCCTCTTAAAACAGCTTCTATTCTACCTTTTCCTCCTCCATAATAAACCCAATATTTAAGGCCTCCCTTAGACCAGACTCTCCCAGGGCTGTTTCCTTTGTTTCCACAAAGGTTTTTCTTACTCAAGCCTCCCTAACTATCTACACTATCCGGCTGATCCCGGTTAGGCTGGCTACTGCCTGGTCTCAGCCTGCTCTTGTTCTCCACACCCAAGGGTGAGGTGTTTGAGGATGGAAATGTTGGTGTCTGCACAGTGGTGAGCTCAGAGAAAATGAGACACACTGGCATGATGGCTTTGAAATCAGAGTATGAGACCAGCTGGGGGAGAACTGGGCACCAGGCTGGAATGATCCTCGTTATTTCCTAATGACTGATCTCCCACGGCTTCCCCAAGCTTGTGTCTGCCACGACTGAGTGCCTGTGGGCAAAGAGCACAATGCCCACGCCTTTCCTTGACAATCATGTCCAGAGAAGGTGCCTTGAAAAGCATGGGTGGCTTCTAGGAGCTATTGGATAACTGCAAAGGTATAAACTTTAGAATTAGATGATTACTTTGAATACTGGTTATGTGCATTTGAGTATTTCTCTCAGTTGGTTCCTACCTTGGTAAAGGAGGATGATGACTCCTACTTCACAGGTTGCAGATAGATACAGTGTACACTGAACAGTCTGGCATAGTGGTGGCTTAATAAATGGCAGGCACTGCTGTTGTATTTTTGTTTTAACCTAAACTGAGCCTTGAAGTGAGCTCTGTAGGCGAGATGGAGTAAAGCCATCTCATTCACACTGCTAATAAAGAATTCAACACTGAGTTCCTAAGTATTAGTCAGCTGTGAACTAGGAGGGAGGCAAGGAATAGACACAATGGCTGCTTGCTTTAAGAGATTTCTGGGTTTTTTCATGGGGTGAGATCAATCCACACATTTTTAATCAGAGAATAGTTGCTGGGGAAATATAGTTGGTTCATGTTGAGAGGGTTGCTGAAGCTCAGAGACAGGAAGATAGGGATGGACTAGATGGAGTAGCAGGACCTAAGGTGGACTAAGAGGGGTCTTGGATTAGGCTTTAACACAGGAAGAACTGAGCTGGGTAGAGGGAGAAGCACCCCACCCGGAGCCCCCAGCCCAACATGAGGATCACCTCCATGGGGTTGACGGTGATGGTCAGTGCAGAGTCATCCCAGTCCATTTCAGCCTCCTTGGCAGCCTCAGTCTCTTGGATGAAATGTTGGTGGGCGATCCGAACTCGGTACACACCCATGGCCACAACGAACACGAGCATGCTCACGGAGATGATGATAACCACTGTGGCGATGCTCGGGACCACTGCAACGAGGAAGGAACATGAGCAAGGTCTAGCTCATTCTTGTGATGACACATGAACAAAATATCCATGTGAAAGATAAACTCTGCCTTCCCATTTCCCAGGGGTAGGACTCAGGGTCAGCACCTTAACTTGTCTGGGTTACACTTTCACCCTCTATATAACCTATCCTACAGGTTATCGTGAGGAGTACATGAAATAATCTATTTGAGTTTCTACATAGGCACAGAGTGAGTGTTCAATATATGCATATTCTCGTCTATCCCTGGCATTTTCTTCAAACCATAGGAGAGATCCCACTGAAAGCCCGGCATTGTGAAGTGTAGTAGGAACAGATTTGATGCAGTAGAATTTGTGGCATCCAAGTGTCATTGGTTGAGTTCATTGTGGTTGAGTTCCAAGCACTCCTGTCTTGGGTTCAAGTTCCCTCCAAGCACCAGAATGTCACAAGCGCCGTGATTTGATGACATAATATAATAAGTGCCCAAACGGAAGTGTAAGCCGAGGACTTGGTAGTATGGTGCACATGTGTGTACATAAAGAGTCTGTGGAAAACTTCATACAGAACATGACTGGGCTGGGCCTGAAAGAACTATCTTAACGTGCCAACCCTTTGTGCCAATCTCAGTTATTATGTATCATGTGTACATTCTTGCTTACTTGACTGACTCCCTGTTGAAGCTATGAGTTCCTAGGAGGCAAGGCCTATGTTTTCTCCACGGCAGAATTCCCTCAGTTCTGAGCACCTAGGGCTGCCGCAACGTATCTATTCAGTGGATAATCTTGAGTCCCAATGGCCACCTTGGATTCTGAGGCCCCTCCTCTTTGTGGCCCTACCTGAAGTGTGCTGGATGCTACTCCTGGCCTCGGGGTGATGGACGGACTGGAGGAAGGGCGGCTGCACGATAAGGTGGTTGACATGCTCCTTGTCTGGGACTCTGACTTCATGTAGCACGCTGACCTGGAACAAGCAAGGAGAGGTGCCATGGGGCCAACTGTAATGGCTCTCTTGAAAGAGTGAGCAGGACTCACAACGGCAGAACTCACTCACCTCCAAATTGAACTCGTTGCTAGTGTAGCGCCCATTGAGTTCTGAACATTTGATTCGGAACCGCCGAGACTCGAGGGAGCCTGGGCTCCAGTTGCGGTAGCGGATGTGACGCAGCACCTGCTCGTAGCGGGTCATGGAGCCCACACCTGTGTCATCAGGAGGTCGCACAAAAGGAAAAGGAAAAGGAGAGCGGGGAGTCAGGCTAGGGTTGCTGGGGCTTGGGAGTTTTGTGCAGTAAAAGTTTATGGGTTTATGCAGTTATGTTTATGGGTAGAAGCTGCAGTTCTAAGGAGCCAATTAAACTGCTCCACAAGATTCCCATGCAGACTGGGGGGCCTCTGGACTATGTCCTCAATCTGCCAAACATAGTACAATACTTTCTGAGAACAAACATTATAACAGAAGCTTCTAGAGATTTCCCGGAGAGTGAGGATGTAGGATG
Source organism: Chinchilla lanigera (assembly GCF_000276665.1). Lineage (NCBI taxonomy): Eukaryota > Metazoa > Chordata > Mammalia > Rodentia > Chinchillidae > Chinchilla > Chinchilla lanigera. The sequence goes on from NW_004955508.1 coordinate 5,078,219, forward strand.
GGTCCCCTAATGCTGGAGGGACTCTCCAAAGTCTAGAAACCATGTCGTCAGATCAAGGCTCTCTGCAGACCTCTAGGGATTTGCACTGCATGCCGACAGGTGTCATCATACTCAGAGCTTCCTGGACAAGGCCATGCTGAAAGGGGACCACTTGGTGGAGGGACCTTACCGTAGATGGAGTAGCCTGCAGTGGAGTTTGTAGCATCCAAGTGTCGCTGGTGGAGTTCACTGTGGTTGAGTTCCAAGCACTCCTGTTTTGGGTCCAAGTCCCCTCCAAGCACCAGAATGTCACAAAAATCCAAGTTGTGGAGCATTTCTTCCAAGACTGCTGATCTGGGGGCTGTGGGAAGGCAGTTGCGTGGGAAACAGAGGCATGAAGAGCAGCTCAGAAATCAGCACTTGCTCATCATCTCTCTCCTGTTACTGCACCCAGGTTAAGGCCAAGTCAAAAGAAGAGGAATGCGCAACTCCAAATACCACACCCACTGCTCAGATTACAGGCAGCCCTGGGGCTGGGTGGCATGAGTTCCTGGGAAGAGCATGGATACTACAGTCAAAGGGTATGAACTTAACTGAGTGTGCTGGTGCATGCCTGTAACCCCGGTCTGTGACAGGCTGAGGTAGGGAGGCTGTGAGGTTGAGCCCACCATGGGCAGCTTAGTGACTTCATGAGAACTTGTCTCAGAAACAAAAAGTAAGAGGTCTGGGGGTATAGCTCAGTGCAAAGTGCAAAGGCCCTGGGTTCAATTTTTAGTGCTGCTAGAAAAGAAATGAAAAGGAAAGGAAAGAAAAGAAGAAAAGGAAAGAAAAGAAAGAAAAAGAGAAAAGAAAAGCAGAATACGAATTTGAACACAACTCTACTACTGTGAAGCCACCGAAATTCACTGCTTCCTAACCTATGGAGAGAGCAGATATCTTGGGCATACTGAAAACACTGTCCCTTTCTGGTTAAATGCATCATAAGCAACAGCTCTCATTGGGTGGAGAACTCAGTGGCCTTCCACCGTGCACCGGGGTCACTGTGTGCATCTGTGTCCCCCATCAGGCTCTGAGGCTCTCAAGGGCAGAAGCACCTGAGTGAATCCTTAGTGTCTGACACAGGAGTTGCCATGGAGTGGTTATCACTGTGCATTGCTCAAATGCAGCTGGATCATTAATTAATAATCAAATAAGTCAATATACTACAACCAATAATTAATTAGTAACAGATAAATTAATTAGTTAATATGCTCCCAGGGAGGTGTGTTAGCAAGTTGGTCAGTGTAATGGTCTTTGCCTGATTTATGACTCCAAATTTCTCTAAAGAATGTCTGAGTATTAGAGAGTTGGGCGGAGTTGAGGAATTCTGCATTAAAATCTCAAGATGAAAGTTGTTGGTATTTATGTGGTGTGTGCTTTGTGCCAGATACCATGCAAATACAAACCTAATGGACAGATACTAAAGAGGGTACTATAAGTATCTTCGTCTCATCCATGGGGAAGTGGAAGTTCAGAGGAACATGAAGTGCCCCAGGTTACACAGACAGTGAGAGGAAGAGCCGGGAAGAAAACCACATTTTCTAACATGAGAGTCTGGAAACTTGTGATTGCCAGGCCTGTGATCTTCCAACATTCTTGGGTGTGGATCTCTTTATTGCAAGATGTGTGAACCAAGATTGTTTACATAAGTACATTTACTTGTTTATAAAGTGGACGGAATGTGTGTTTTGCATTGTAAAACATGAAAACAGAAATTTAGAATTTAGAAGGATTCATTAAGAATGAGAGAATTATCTTAAATAATTATTTTATTTTGTTTAGTGTTTTTCAGGGATACCAAAGTAGTTTTTGCTCTCCTTAGATATTATTATGAATAAGTTCTGTATGCTTAATTTTTACCTTTTTACCAGCCACAGTTGTTTAGAGTATCATTAGCAAGATCTAAAAATACAATAATATACATTAAACATAAAGTCTCATTAACAATCGTGTAATGTTAGGTAGGTTCCATACAGTGCCTGGGGGTTTGGTAGCTTCTTGTTAGGTGGAGTTAAATCACCTTGGTTCCTATCTTCTCATGTGACTGACAGAGTTAGCACTAGGTAGGGGCGTGTCCTGCCTGCCTTTTCCTCATTCATCTCTTCCTTTTTTTTTAAGAATAAAAAAAGAAGGGGCTGGGGATTTAGCTCAGCGGCAAAAGCGCTTGCCTGGCAAGTGCAAGGTCGTGAGTTCGGTTCCTGGTACTGGAGAAAAACCAAAACCCCCCCCCCAAAAAAAAAAGAATAAGAAAAGAAACTACTTTATTTAGATTCATTTATTCTTCTCTAATGCTTTCTTCCTTTATGTAGATCAGAAGTTGTGACTTACATAATTTTCTTTTTTCTATTTTAAAAATTAAAAAGACTAACAAAACAACAATGAAGACAAAATCAAAACAACACAAAAACAACAAAAATGATACATGACCTCAAAACAAAATGGTAGGAATTAACACTGGTTGCTACATTACATACTGTTATCTTCAGCGAAGTTGCTCAGTCCACCAGACGTATGACTGTAAGACTGATCAAACAATCAAAGACTGTAACAAGTAATAATATTTAAAAAAAACATTGGAAATGAGGCAGAGCTTCACCATACAAGATGGTAGGAGTTCAACAATGGTTGGTATTATTTTCCATCTGCAGGTTTCTTGATTCCGCTGTGTTGAAGCGGGTGCTGGGCTCAGGAATCCAGAAACAAATCAAGCCATGGTTGAGCCTTCAGGGAGCTCCTGGTCTGTGGGCAGATAATCATCACAAAGGGTGGAAAAATACGTGCTGGAGGGAAGCATCAGCAGCTAACTGTGCAGAGCAGGAGGCCAGCCCTGCTGGGGGTCATGTGGCAGGCAGAGCTTTTTGGAGGCAGCATCTAAGGTAGAGAGGTTTGTCCCAATAAAAGGAGACGGAGAAGAAAGGAAAAGGGACCTCCTAGCCAGAGAGGAGAAGTGTGGACTGACACAAAGGAGGGAGGGCCAAAAGAGAGAGAGAGAGAGAGAGAGAGAGAGAGAGAGAGAGAGAGAGAGGCAGAAGCAGTCTGTCTGTCTGTCTGTCTTTGCAACTGAGGTGACTGGGGGAAAGAGATGCTGTTGGAGCCAGTCACTGAGGTCCAGCAGCAAATGCCAGTAGCCTGCATGTTTGAGATACTCATAATAATAATTATACCAACAGTGATGAGAGGGAAAATTTTAAAATACTAATAATAGCTCCCAGGCACTTGCCCATGGGCTCTGCATGCCCCTCTCATAAATAGAAGGTGAGAAGTGGACCCAGATAATTGCTTTTCTCTGCATCGCCCATATGCTGGTGTCAGATGAAACAATTCCAGATGCTCCTGGGCTGCGACCATGGAGGTCAACAGGCCTTCCTTCTTCCGTCTGATTGTAGCCACAAATGAGAACAGGAGAAGCAGGGAGATCACACAATCTAATGCACCTTGGCATATAAGTAGGAAACCATGCTGCCTGGACAGGTGTCGAAACACCATCAATTATTATGAGCTCAGGAGGGCTGCCTCTCAAGCACCCTATTGACTAGGGACCAGTGTGGTATGAGGCAGTGGGTAATTAGGATTATTACAGAAGCAGATCTTTAGGGACTTAGGCCTACTGGCACCAGTACATCATTAGCAGTGACTGATGGAGCGGGTGAAGGAGAGCTGAAATGTTCTCTTAGAAAAGGCAGCAAAGAACAGTTTTCAAGTGGACGTTTCCCCCTCTGTTCCCTCTTCGCCTTTCTGTCCTCTTCCACCAGCACCTCCTGTGGCTTCCAGTGTAATTGTTTCTCCCTAGCACGTAATTTAAATTATTCTTTCCCTGAGCAATCCTTGCAATAACGAAACTGTTAGAAATTACAACTTGGAAATTTCCCGAGCGCTTAGAGTCAGTCATATTGCTGAACGAGACCTAACTCTTGCTGTGTATACATTAAGTGGTATCTGTATTTTGTTCCTTGAGCACCTTCTAACTTTTCTTCTGATGATCAAAATAACACATGCTCCACAGAGAACATTTTTACAGTTGCAGAAGAGGGAAGAGAAACAGAAACAGATCGGCTTTGCTTATGCTTCTCAGAGAATATTATTGTAGCAGGAGGCGTCTTTTCTTCTTGGCATTTTTCTTCTTACAGGGTTGAGTTCATGCTACACGTACATACTATCTAATTATGCATCTCATCTTTTTTTTCATTTTAGAAAAACAATGTCCTCCCTTTGACCTCCTATCACTTATGTGTGTACATAATTTGCTAAGCTATTTATTCCTCTCTGGTTGTTCACTTTGATTATTTCCAGCTTTGTTTGTTTTGCTGTTATTTATCACCCGTTCACAGCGAACAGTGCTGTTATCTTGAGGGCAATTTGTGCTGCTGTAACAAGTTAAGGCACCCCTTTCCCACCACCCTGCTTGCACCTGTACCTGTGGTTTTCAGGTCCCCCGTGGCCTCGGGTTTGGCAAACGTGCTCACAATTTTGATATCTGGGAAAAGGATCACTCCTCTGGCACTTTCAAACTGGGCAGCAGGTCTCCAGAAGCGATCTGTGCCCTGAAGGGTGATCTGGGGCTCCATGGCCTGAAGGACCATCACATAGGCATCCACATCCGGGATACTGATGCATACATCTTCCCCAAAGCACCTGGGAAGACAGCTTCAGTCACCGCACTGGCACGAAATGGTTAAGCCATCTGCAGCCTAGCCATGGACAGGGAGCTGCCACTCCTAGTCCCGGACAAAGCCTTCTGACTGCTAAGTGTCTCTGAGGACGTCAGCAGAGCTTCAGATTTAAAGCTACATTATCATTGAAACCACTAGTGATATAGGGATTTAAAAGACTGGCTCCTGGGAGGAACGGAAATTTTGTATGCGAGCAACAAGTAACATTAAAGCCTTCATTATCCTTTAACAAAGCAATCAATGACAACATTAATTAGATGGCAACTGCTTGCTATGTGCATGTGTATTTGGTAAGCACATTGTTGTCTAACTGGTTGGCTACAGCTATCTCACTAAATGAGACCCGAGGGCTACACTCTCCTGCCGCCGTGTATGTGCCGTCTCACTAAGGGGGCTCACACTAGTGTGACTCCTGTAGGGGAAGGGGCACAGTTCCACTAGAGTTACTCTCCTTTTCCCTAATACAAGGCCAAAAAGGCATCTGTGGGCAGCAGTGATGTGACAATAAGGGCAAAGCCTGAGAAGTTAGACAGCCAGGGACCCGTGGCCCGGCTCCGCCACTCCTGAGCTAGCAGACTGTGGGCAGAGGGTGTTCAACTGCTGTGAATCTCAGTCTCTTCATCTATAAAATGGGAAAATAATAATTACCCAATAGTAGTAAGGATTGGGACTCTGGAAAAGAAACTGTCCAGCACCCACATTATGACTTGAGCTCAGTAAAGATTAGTTGATCTGACTCTGTCATCAAACGCCATGGGACCTCTGGGTCTGTGATGTATTCCACTGTGACTGAGGTCAGAATTTGGGATGGAAAACTCAGCCAAACAGGCCCTGTGGGAATGCTGGCTGCAAACCTCTAGAGGCAGCTGTCAGCTCATACGCCTTGGGAAGGCGGGAGGGGGGAGCAGCCTGGCAGCTCTTGTGCTGAGCCTCCTCATCCTCTTCAGTGGGGTTGGCAAGACGCAGGAGCTTGGTGGGCGGCTGCTTTAGTCTTGTTACCTCAGCCACACCCACTCCACTCCCCTCCCCTTGAAGCTTACAGAAGCCTGATCTCAGAGGTGGACCCTGACCAGCCTATCAGTTATCTTTGCTCTAACATGGAGCTGACTCCGAGGTGCCTGCTCCCTACCCTTAGGCTTCCGGAAGTGGGAACACCCCTTCCATTGCCCTGTGCAGTGTAACTAACTGTCCTTGTGGGCACAGACTCGGCCATGTGACAGTCAACAAATCCATCTCTGTGAGCCTGTGTTTCTCTTTCTGCATTTTCCTGTTCTAGGTACACGGGGACTCCACCTCCTAGGGTCTCTCTGGGGTCCCCTTCCTAGCAGTATTCCCAAGGAGGTGCTGTGGCTGGAAAACAATGTGATAGGCCAGCCAGTGAGTTACAAAATCAGACTGATTGAAGGCCAGCATTTAAAGAAGCTATGAAATCCTCAAGCAGAATAAAACAGAGAAAGGTAGATTCAAGTTGCCCAAACATCATATTTTCCTTAAGAAAGCCGAAGGAGAACACAGATCTCCTTGGGATGACAGAGAAGTCCAGGGCAGCTCAGATCCTGCTTTGCAAGGGCGAATTCCCACTGGGCCATCCCTGCTGCCTCAGGTGGGCCCTAATTGAGTGGCATCTACTCACTGGACTTTGGAGGAGACTCTGAGCCGCCGCACGCCTGCTGTGGGGAACTGCCTGGAGTTGATGTAGGAGACCTTCTGTAGGGCACGGTTGATGTTCCCGATGTCTTCTCCTTCCATCACCAGGATAGACTGTGAGGGGTTGAAGTGATACTGGAAGACAAAAGTGGTCACAGGAGCGAATAGTGAGTGATAGACTAGTGTCCCCTGGAAGCTGTACAGCTCCATGGAAAGGCCACCACGCCCACCACATATCCAGAACATCTGCAAGTGAAGCATTTGTGTGCACAAATAACCCTTTCTAATCTCTCAATCCCTGCTGCTCTGTAGTGGAAGGACCTCTGGACCTTCCCCAGGAGTAAGTTTTCCCCAGGGACTGTAACCTCCTGTAATATTGCCCTGAGTCACAGAATAGAATTCTGAAAGCCCAGTCACAGTGCTCTTCATGCCCAGGCCTTGGTAAAGGGTGTTCCACACTCTGGGTGACCCAGTTGGTCTGAACCAGGAACTTTCAACCCTTGGATGGCCCACTCCCTGGTCTGACATCCTCAGTACTTGGGTGCTGGCTCCTGAGGCTGTTCTTGTCCTTGGCCTTAAACTCCTCCCTAATTCACCCTGCACTCTTCTTCCTGACCCATAATGCATGTTCTTAGCTTTCAACCTTGGAGCTCAATTTTTCAGTTACTTTTTTTCCAGATCTCACCTACCCCATGGGTGTTACTCATCTTTTGCTTATCCATGGGTTCTTTATCTATCCACTGCACCCTGAGCCTCTGGAATTCTATTCTTGGTGGAGGCATGGTGGTTATGATGCTCCTCATTGAGGGTCCTCCAGCAGACCCAGACCTTTGCTCTTTCCTGTGTCTCCCTAGCAGTTAGTCCTCTTTGAATCAACATGAGCAACTGTAAGTTACTGACCCTGACACACTTCAAGGCAATGATTATTTGGAATTATTATCAGTAAAGTGGCAAGAACATATCTGTGGATTCAGTCTATATATTTAGTGCTATGTCATGCAGGTAAGGGGGGCTGAATATATTTTTATGGAAGTACCTGACAATTATTTACTTTTCTGAATAGATAATATTATACGCATGATTCAAATATATGTATGTGGTACATGCAAAATGCCTTCTTACTCTTATTGCCCATCTGTCCAATTTTCACAGTTCAATCCCACAGGTAATCACCCACAATTATATTAATTTCTTGTAGAAAATTGCATTAGTGTACATAATTGGTGGTTTCTTCTCCCAGTAGGAGGTTTATATATGCCTGTCCTATATATAGGCTTGACCATGTAACTTGTGCTAGCTTTCCCTGCAGGATATATGTGGGATAATCTGGCTTCTTTTCTCTCCACTTCATTGATCTGCAGTATTCTAGGCAGAAGTTACAACCCTCCTCCCTGACTGGGTTAAGCCATTAAGGCTAAGCCATTGATTTTTTGGAGTCATTACTGCAATAGCATAACCGGTCTGGAGGAAGTCAGTCCTTCACAGCCATGATTTTTACTTCTCCAAGGCTATGCAGCATCTTTGAAAGCCCACAGGCTTGCTGAGAATGTCACATTCCAGCTCAAGTACAAACCACAGAGTACAACTTTGGACCAGTCACATCCTGTTTCTAGACTTCATTTAAAATAATGGAGAAATTAATACTAACCTATCTGCAGTTTAAAGGACATAATATAGTTGAGTGTCTCTTCTCTGGAATGCTTGGAACCAGAAGTGGTTCAGATTTAGGACGTTTTGGATTTTAGAATCTTTGCACATTTATATATAATGAGATATCTTGAGGGCGGGACCCAAGTTTAAACATGAAATTCCCTTATGTTTTGTATATACTTTATAGAAATGATCTGAAGTTAATTTTATATACTAATTTTAATGAACCTGTATATTGACTGTGACCTGACACATGAAGTCAGGTGTAGAATTTTCCACCGTGATATCATCAGTGCTCAAAAAGTCATAAAGGCTTGAGTTTTGGAGTCTTTTTTTTTTTTTTTTTTTTGGTTTTTCTCCGGTACCGGGAACCGAACTCACGACCTTGCGCTTGCCAGGCAGGCGCTTTTGCCGCTGAGCTAAATCCCCAGCCCCAGTTTTGGAGTCTTTTGCATTTCAGATTTCCAGGTTAAGGATGTCCAATTGGTGTAACCTTTTTAGGTGTTTGACATAGGATCTCTTTGGTTATAATGCTAAACACTGTAACTCTGACTGAGCTGAGTCTTTGCTTGTGGGGTGGCCGTGCCTTCCCTATGATCCAGTTCCCTCTTCCCACTCAGTGTCCTGGTAGGGTCTTTCTGAGCAGTGACTACTGGTCATGTGCACCACTCTCTTTCACTAGATTTGGGAGCACCCAGGCGTATGTGTCACTGTCAGCCTCTGGGTTGGTGTCTAGCCACAGATGCCTCAGCAGCTTAAGATGTTCCGCCTTAGAGCTGTCACATGTTCATGAGTCAGAATTAGTTCTGAGGTGTTTTGCAAGTCACCCATTTCAGATTTGAGAAGATTCAATGTCATTCCTCTGAAAACAGCACTTCTGTCCCAGAATGGTTTTCTGCCCCTTGTTCCCTCCTCCACCTCTGCACTGTCCCTCCAATGGCAGAATATCATGACACTGATGCTGTGTGTGTGCGGCCTGCAGTGGACTGAGAACCGCAAAGGCAGCGTCGACTGCCTTTTCCCCAGAAGTGCTACACGGTCTAACACATGAGAAGCACAGGACAGATGATGAGCCTTGCAGAAAAGGCTGATCTCTGAGTCTGCAGGAGTGATGAACAGGAAAACTGTACAGTTTCAGAGAGGGCACTGACAGCATCTCATGGCAGCCAGCAGAGGGTGCATTCCCGCTGCAGCCACTTGGTGAAAGCTAAAGGTTAAGAAATGTGTCAAATTTCCAGTTAGTATCCTGGTTGGGCTGCTACAGCACCCCGTGGGCTATCATGGGGCACAAAGGGGGGTGCTGGCATACCTTTTAACATAGTTCTTGCAGGATCAACAAAACCCTCCAAAGTTGGCTCACTGATTTTTCCAACTGTGGTGTCCCTGCTTGGTGTTTGAGTCTGGGGTTACACAGAAGACCGCGTTTGTACAGGCAGACACAGGGGCAGGTAATGGTAGCATGCTAAGTGGCTGGAGAACACAGTAAGGGTGACAGCACTCATTGACCCACGGGAAGCTGTGTTGTGGTGAAAGTAAGCCAAGGAGGTGCTGGCCAGATGTCCTTGTGCAGTGGTCATCTTTTCTAGAGCTCAGCTGTTATCTCCAGCCAACTAGCTGGCTGGGCTGCTAATAAAGTTCTTGCCCAAACCCTTGGATGCCTTATTCCTTGGCGGTAGGCTGACCATGGCTCTTTAGAAACCTTGGCATTCCCTTGAGCACCTGCCACATGCCAGCCCTTTTTGCCTGGACCAAGTTCAAAACTAGCAATTTAGAGGCTCTGCTGCCACAAAAGGACCTGTGATTTGTTAAGAGCCTACTAGGTTCAGTTTTCACAGCACATAAGAAAAAAAGTAAGTGCATTGCATACATGAGGGACTGGAGCTTAAAGGATTAAAATGTCCCAGAAGTGTCTTGCTCCAGAATCCTTTCTGCTTCCTGCTCTCCCACACTGGGAAGATGACAATGGCAGGGATTGTGTGTGAAAATCAGAATAGGTATTCTTGAGGAACATGGCTATTCTACAGCATTTGTATGGGTACAAGACAGCAGCCACTGTGCCCATTGAAAGGCTCAAGACATCCTGGAAAATATTTAGAAGCAGGCATGATGTAGAGGAAGAGAACTAATGCCAGGAAGCTGTTCCAGACCTATGAGCAGACGCATGTAATTCCTTAATCACAGGAGGGCCTCACTGCTTTAGCCAGGGAACAGGGGTGAGGCCAGTAATCTGGCCAATAAAATGACAGTCATCACTCAGGATGTTTAGAACGGTGCCTGGCATTTGGGGACATGAAAGATAGAAGCGTGTTAGAAAGGAGTTAGTTCTAATGACTTCCCAGTGTATCTTCTAATCTGAGTTGCTGGGGGTGGGAAGAGCATGGATTTATCTTGGACAAGTCCCTGAGCCCCGGTCCCCTTATTTCTGAAACGAGGTCATAATATTTAATTTGTTTTGAGAAGCATGGATAATGAACATAAAAGAGCCCCCAGTGGGTGCTCTGTAAGCTGTGTGTCTTATTAGCTTTTCACAAGTGCTCCAGTTCTCACTAGCTGTGCCTTAGGGATGGAAAAGGATTGCTCACAGTGGCTTGGTTGCGATTAGGTGGTATGCTGAAGAGCCAGATTAGCCTCCCCAGCCCCTATAGGTCCCCACTTTTTAGAGGCTGGGACTTCTCTGTAGAAATCGCTACACTTCTTAATTCATAATTTTACATGGCTTCTCAGGCCAGTGTCTTTGGTTTATTGCTCTGTAGTGCCTGGAACTCTGCAGCTGTGGCCCTGTGGGTTGTGCACTGCAGAGCAGGTGCATTTAGAGGCAGGAAGCAAACCCAGAATCAGTAAAGGAGAGAGGTGTGGAGGACGTGCTGTGCATCAGTGGGTGGACAAAACTGTAAGAAGACAACACGCACAGTAGGTCACACCCATCCTTTCTGGTATGAGCTGGTCTCGTGAGCTTCCTCCAATGACAGGTGATTAGCTATTGAGTGTAGGTGCACATGTGTGTCTGAGCCATGTTAAAGAATGATTTGCCAAGCCCCATTGCCTTCCTGTGCTTCTCTACCCTTTTCACCTCCCCTCTTTGATCCAGTGTCCCAGGTGAACACTGCAGACCCTACATCACCAAGAGCATGCTCCCCTGCTTCGGCCGTCAATGACTCCCAGCTATGGACACTAAATATAAACACCTAAACATGGTTAGAAGGCCCTGCTACCTCTCTGGTCGCACGTGCTAACCCTCCCTCCTGTGACTTGGGCACTTACAACACTGACCGTATGGAAGTTGCAGTGCACACTGTGATATATCTCAGCCCCCCTGCCATTGCTCATACTCTTTGATCTACCTGGGATGACTACTGTCTTTCCCACTTCCCCTGCCTTTTTCCAGGCTGGTTCCAACCTAATCTCACATATTCTGCTCAGGCCTCACCTCCTCCAATGAGCCTTCCCAGCTGGAGGAAGCTGGGGTGGGACAGCCCAGCTTCAAGTTCTGGCTCTGCCCATGTCTAACTTGCAGATCTCAAGGGGAATTTCCTTTCTCCTTCAGCCCTTAATTCCTGGTGTGTAAAACTGGAGTTCTGTCAAGGAGATATTGTGGGAGTAGCGTGCATAGGATGTTTAGAACGGTGCCTGGCACTTGGGAGATCCTCAGGAAATGTCAGTGCTTGTCCTTACTGTAGCAGTCATCAAGATTGATCACGAATGTCCACTTGGGCCACTGAGCTCCCTGAGGATGGAGACTGGGAACACTCATTTTCATATTCTAGAAGCCAGTCCAGAACTAAATGCCTGAGTGTCCATGCTGAAGGGACTGCAATGTAATGAATGGCACGGGGCTCAGAGCACCACTAATTCCTCCAAAGCTATCCAGCATCAGAGCCTAGCAAGCAGGAGGCCCCGCAGGGATTTCTGTTGGAGAGGATACCCTGTCCAAGAGAGGCAGGGCCAGGACAGGACCGCAAGGTACAGCTCCACCGCAGGCTGGGAAACTCTTACTGTAGTCACCCTCCTTCAGGGAATGGCTAAGAAGGGTAATCTTCACAGCCATGTGTGTGTGGGGGAGTGCTGGCTCTACCCTCAGGAGGCAGAGGACAGAGAGTGTGGTCACTCAGCTTTCAGAGAGGAACTGAGAAATTGCTTTCCCACAGTGGGGACCATGATGATCGAGTGTGGTCTCTGATGATGCTGACTCTGCTCTACATTCAGGACCCCAGGGACTCAGTACCAGCACGTGTGTCTTACACCCAGGTAAGGCCAGAAAATACCTTGCCTCCCAGACAGATGCATGGTAAAGCCATAGTCAGGTCACAGCTTTTCCTGCCCTGCTCTGGAGGAGCTTTTCTCAGAACATAGCTTTCATTCTCTTGGAGCACTTGGATATTCTAATTTCACATGGACAGTGGAAATCATGAATCTGCTCACGTTCCTTCTGCCATAGATCGCTTAGAGCACAATCTGTGCTTCACTGCAACTGTGTGAGACCCTGTGACCTCCATACCTTCGTTCTAAGTCTGCCTCACCTCAGTCTTTTCTTTCCCATCTAGTTTGTACTTTACAGAGTCCTAACTTCTTATTTGTTTCTCATGTTTTGGTAATGTATTCTTGCACGCTGCTCCCGTTCCTTCAGGCAGATAAACAAAGCAACAAGCCAACCCCCGAACGAATGAAGTACAACTTCCTCCAGGCACATATTCAGTATGTGCCGCATGTTGTATAGTGGGGTGACTGGACACCAGGACCTGACCTAGGAGTTTCAGGAGATGTCCACACAAGTCAGGGTCACTATTGTCCCTCCATGGCAGCACCTTTGCTGTGGTGCCATTTCTGGGTAGTGTTACAGAAACAAATATTTCCTGGTGTCTTTGGGTGCTGGGTAGCCTCAGTCTCATAAATCAGTGTCTTATCCAAGGTGACACCAGCTCTTTCTTTACCTTTATTCCTTGCCCAAGGCTTTCCAGAGAATTGATATCCAGCCCCTCCTTGCAGGCTTGCAAGCAGGAAATCACCTTCTGGCTTTCCATTTTGCCAGGGCGGATGGTAAGACTGGCCAGGCTGCCATGGAAGAATTGAGCAAATCGTGGTTTGGCAACTTCGCCTCCTGAAAGAAAAAGGGGCACTGTCACTTACCCTGAGGACACTGGGTAGGAATTATTATGATGAGGTGCCTGCTGGCCATTGAGCCAAGGTCACACTAACTCTGTGTCCCATAAACCTGAAGGAGCATGTGTTCGCATGGGGAAGTGCTGAGTACTGTGGGAGCTCTGGTCTACTATCACCCTCATACAAGTATTCACAGCGTTGTGTTGCAAAGCCTTCCTGGGAACTACACCTTTCCATCTTCTCCCTGCTTTCCAAGTCAGGCCTCGCCTAGGTCAGATAACAGGAGGTTCCTCCAGGCAGTATTCACCGGCTTTACCATTCACCTCTGGGCAGTCTACATGACAAAACTTGCCTGGACCTTGTGTGAATGTTTGTCCAGAAAGCAAGCTGAACATGGAAGAAATACAGCAGCTTTGCTAGTTTCCTGAAAACATTTCTATGAACCCTGTGAGCCACAGAGGCTCACAGACCACTCCAGGTTCTGTATCCTGTTTCCCTAGGCCAACAATGGCAAATCTTTCAGAGTCTTCATGCCCAAACTGCAAACCAAAACACACTTATTTATTGCAAAGAACCAACACTGAAATTAAACCGAAATGTTGAGGTTTTAGTTTAGGAAAAAAAAAAACCTCATACATTTGGCTCATGTGCCAACAGAGAGGGCTCTGCATGCCCGCTGTGGCACGTGTGCCATAGGTTCGCCACCACTGCCCTTGGCTGTCTCGGCTTAGCAGTTCCTGTGGCTTCCCTGGCACTGTATGGTTTGGTAGCAGAATATGCTGCACGGATGCACCCTTGTGAGTGGCTTCTCTAGCTCCCTGGAGAGCAGGTTTCCAACAAGCAATGCCATGGAGACCTCCCTACCTTTCGGTGAACCTTGCTGTGCCAGCAAAATTTAGCCCTCAGCTCCTCACACATGCTTTCTTGCATTCTTTAGAGTTCCCTTTACTTCAGTCCCCCATTAGATTTAGTGGTGCTTTATGCTTCCCTGTTTAAATGAATCTGGATTCTCTCCCCTGATTGGATCCACACTGATATACCATATACCTCCCTTTCCCCTTATTCCTCCCTGTAGTGAGAACAACTTTGCTGTCTCCCCATGGCTCAGAGTAAGTGTGTTCTACTTTTCTGTAGGCCCTTTAAGTTCTCTGTGCCCTGTTGCTCCCTGAAGCCTTCCCCAGGTCCTCTATCCACCGTGTTCCTCTCACACCCTGAATTTTCTCCCCACCACACCCTCTCTCAGCCCTGAGCCCCGCTGTGCTCTCTCCCTGCACCGAGCCATGGGACACTGATGGTTGACTTTAATGCATCCCTCACCACCTGGAATTGTGAACAAATGCTTCACGTGCTTGTTTTGTATGCCCTCAACAGCCTAACGTTGAGGTTTCAAACTTGGCTGTGCTTTCTTAAAAGCATCTTTTGAAAGATCCTCAGACACCTGGTGCGTGGTCCCACCCTTAGGTATTCTGACTTAATTGATACAGGAAATTTTAAAAGCTTCTCAGTGACTCAAATGCGAAGCCAAGGTCAATAACCACTGAGCTTTCAGTTCCTTGAGAAACTCCTCATGTTTTTTCTCTCCTTGATGCCCCCTGCAGACTAACCCTTCACACGTTGTTATAATTTATTAGTTTAAGGCTTTCTTGCTCTCTCTCTCCTGGATACAAGGATTACTCATGCATTATTCATTTTAATGAAGACAACACTGAGCAAGTATTAGGGGCTGAGGGCTGCACCAGGCACTTTGTAAACACTGACTCATTTATTCTTTCCAATAACACTTGGTGTCTTCTATTCTCCTGGCATCCTGCACTCTGCCTGGTGCACCACAGACATTTTGAATGTGCCTGGTGAACTGAAGGAGATAGTAAGTTGAATACTAGCAGATCAGAGGGCCCTGTGGCTATCTCACCAACATCAGTCTCCCTCTTTCTCTTGTTGAGGCAGCCTAGGGAACAGACTCAGTCTCCAGGTATGGGCTGTATTTAATTTAAGCTAATTAGTATATGCTATCCCTGCTGCTCCAAGGACTGATTCAGGGGTGGACCTGAAATTCAGTATCAAGAGGCTGCCAGTCAGCACTTGACATTCCATAAGCCATAGTAATTGGCCCAGCAATCACAATGGGACCAAGTGTGGGCCAATGTCATGAGAAATGCTAACTGGGAAAACAACACAAAAACAACTTTCCATTTCTCTCTCCAGAAAGTTTACAACCAACTCTTGCTGCCTTTCCTTTGAGATCGTTAAGATGGAAGGCTAAGGGCCACTGTGGCCTTCTTGCCCTTAGCCTGGGGACAAGAAGGGCAGTGCAAAGAGGAAGACAGAGCCAGGTGAGTCATAGCAGGATTGGGCAGAACCAATGGAGAGCCTCGGTGCTGTGCTTTGGGGTGTATTCAGCTGCGGGAGCCATTCATCTGTCTTTACGGGAAAGCCATTTTAAGTCAAAATGCTGTTGCTTGATACCTAAAAATTCTTTACTTTGGAAATGAATGATGTCTCTTTTGAAGTGCTCAGTTCACAGGGAATTTTAAATAGATTTGGCTTTGAGGAATGGTGTGAGATGGTCCATCGCAACAGGGAAGCCAATTTAATCTTCTAATCTAGGACCTTAGAGCCCGCATGGAGAGAGTGCTCCTCCAAGCCATTAGCACGTCCCTGCCCTAGCAGCTCTGCAGAAACAGGGCACGAGCCTGGGTTTGGATAGGTGCTCCTCTCCAGGGTTCTCAGATGGCCTTTTTCGTATTTTCTCTTTATCTTAGAGTAGCAGACCCATCAACTATCATTTATTGGGCATGAAATACATACCCAATACCATGTGAACTACTAAACATATATCATTTCATTGACTCTTAATAAAGATTAATAACTCCTTACCCTAGGAGGTAAGTACTCATTCCATATTTATAGATGGGCAAATTTAAGTTTCAAAGGGGAAGTGAGTGACCCAAGGACACATTACAGGAAGTTGTAAACTATATGCTCCTGTAATGTGTGTATATTCATCCATGCACAGCACCAAGTAGGTATCCTAGGCCAGCCAGCCTAGTCCAAAGTGAGGCCAAGGTCTTGCCCTCCTCTACCTCTCACTCAGCAGCTCCATCTGCAAGGGCCAAGCTTTGTGACTCTTGTGGATGTGATGACATTTTCCTACATATTTTCTCACAGCAAAACACATTCATGTTTTGTATTTTTTGATTCAAAATGTGATGCCCTCTATTTATTAGTGACAAGCCTCCAGGAAATCAATTCAATTAGCATTTTGCAAGGGGAGACCAGCATAAAATATGAAACATATGCGAACCCAGTGGGGGTTGTGATGCAGGAGTCTAAAAGATAATAGATAACATTGAAATATCCCTTTCTGTTTAATACCTAGGGTATCTACATAGACTACGTGGCTCCTCTGTTAACATTTAAAATAAGAATAGTTATGAATCCCTTTAAGAAAGCAAATAAAACTGCATTTATTGTACAAAGAACTTTCTTTAATTGTTTGCAAACATGATTTTGGATTCCTGAGGCTAGATCGACATCCATTTTTACAGCATTTTCTGTATGCCTAGCATTCTGTTAGATTCAGTTAATTATAAAATGTGGAACATGTTCTTCCAGAGCTTATATTGAATTGAAAGAATGAAGTAGAGACACTGGTAAAGCAAAATAAGATAAATATAAGAATAAATTGCTAGTATAACAAATATTCTAAGGCAGTGCATAATTAATTTTCAAGTAAGTGATATAGATAATGTGTTTAATAGGTTACAGTGGGAAAATAGCCACTATTTGTTGGGTCTTAGAAATGTGGCAGGTTTCTTCCTAAGCTGTTTTATTTATTCCTTAAGTGGTGGGGTAGCAATTTGGAGATCTGAGCCTTTGTTCTTTTTTTTTCTGTATTTCTCTTATCTCACTTCCATTTAAACAAATCTCTGGTCTTCTGTAGGGAGGGGCAGAGAGAAGTGAAGCTGTGTTTCTCCACTGTGGTTTCCAGTGTAAAGAATTTTTAGGTATTGTGGTTTCCTGCCAAACCCTTAGCAGGGCAGGGAAGACCAGGGAATGGATCCGCATTAGGGGAGGAATATGGAAGAGAAGCTGGCTCCCCCAGCAAGGGGAGGGTGAAGGTGACAAGGAGGAGTGGAGAGGGTAGGACATCAAAGCTACAGAATGAAGGCACTTGAAAGTACTTCCTGGGTCAGGGCGTGGGCTGCCGTGGGCCACACGCTGGCCTGGTGCAGATGGGCTGATAGACCACAGATGGCCTTACAGAGACAGCATAAGAAGCAGCAGAAATATTAGTGTACCCCAAAGAAGGCAAAGAAATACCAAGACAGCTGCCAGTTGTGAAAAACAATTAATGACTGAGGGCCTAAGAAAGGCAGGCACCTGTCCAGTGGGACACGTGTGTGGGAACATACCTGGGGCTCTTCAATGGGCTAGCACTGTACAACGCCCCCTGTAGGCTTTACTTATAGTCAGCACTATAAGTAAAGGGGAAAATTCTAAATGGGTGGAGGTTAAATATTCCCCACTCAGATGGAATGAGGGCTTAAAATAAAACAAAGATGGGTGTGGAAAATGCCTTTTTCTCTATGTGAATTGAGATTCTCGTCTGCTATATTTAGAACTCCTTTTATAGATTCAAAGATGTTATGTTTTGATAGCATCCGCAAGGCTACCCAGCCAGAAAGGAGTGAAGCCAAGATTCAAACTTGGGTCTTGCCTGTTCCCAAGACTTTCTCCGCACATCATATAATGAGATGCGTCTGGGGAGTGTCAAGGAGAATTTTCCAAAGAGGGACAGATTGGGACAGCTGTGATGCTGGGGACAGTGCCTGAGCACACTGGGCTCTGTGGGCTCCAAACGGCCTCAGCAGTGACTCTCAATGATTCGTGGCAAGTTTGCTGGCAAACATCGTTATCTTGAAATACAGCAGTACAGTTGGCCCTCTCTGTCCACAGATTCCACGCTCACAGATTCAGCAAACCGCAGACTGAAAAGATTTGAAAATACATTTTTCTTTTCATCAACCTTCTTTTTTCTTGTCGTTCTCTAACCAATACAGTATAAAAGTTATCCATAGACTTCACATTATATTAGGTACAATAAGTGGTACAGAGATAATCTGAAGGGTGTGGGAGGATGTGTATAGGTTTCGTGCATATACTGTAATATTTTACACAAGAAGCTTGAGCTTCTCTGACATTTGGAATCTGCAGAGGATCTGAACAAATGCCCTGTAAATAGTGAGGGGCAACTATATTTTGCAAACATGATTTAACGTACCCTGTCTAAGCCTAAAGCAGAGCTTGCAGTGAGAATAAAGAGTTACACATCCATCCTCCCAGCTTGCTTTCATCTGAGAGGTGGAGCCTAGTCACTATAAATGCAGTTTTCAAATCAGTAAAATTTCATTTTCCTTTGAGCATAATTGGAGGTAAATGATCTATGGAATGTGAATGTATGAAGTCTCCTCTCTATACAAGGTGCGTTCAGGACACCGCTACTGATTTTTTTCTGCTGTCATTGCTAATGCTACTTAGTCCAAGAAACACACGGGAAAGGGGGGGCATGTTCTCTCTTGCTTGAGTTGGATACTGCTCTGTGCAAGGCGGCTGGATGGGGATACCCCTCAATGAACACAATTTCATGGATGGTTGGGTGTCAATTTTGAGCAATGCAAATGGCAAGACTCTCTGAAATCTCCCTTTCTCTTACTTCTTCACTTCAGTGATGGAGACACCCATGGAACACAAAGCCTAAGTGAAGTGTGTAATAGACCCCCATAAGCTGCAGCTTTGAAAGCTCCATCCACACAGCTCTGGGAGAGGCTCTTGTGGCTGTAGGTTGTAGATGACTTGCAGAGAAAAATGACCTGTCATCGTGGCTGGCCACGACACATTCTCAGAGGGCTTTCTCAGCCCTGCCAGTTTTATGTGCTATGTTTCCTGCTTTCCCAGCAAATATTTTTTATGACATTATAGTGAACAAAAATATGAGTTAGGGATGACCCTAAACACCAACACTCTGGAGTTGGGGACCTAAATTCATGGAGTTGTACGATCCCCCTTATATCATCACAATACTGCTTACATTTTCCCGTTGAAGGAACTGAGAGTCTGAGAGAGATACGACTGTCTTCAAAGACACAGGGCAGATAAACAACATTAGTGACGCTGTGGAAACGTTTTGTTTTTTTTTTGGCTTTTTCTCCGGTACCAGGAACCGAACTCACGACCTTGCGCTTGCCAGGCAGGCGCTTTTGCCGCTGAGCTAAATCCCCAGCCCTGGTGACGCTGTGAAATTCCCTTCTACTGACTCCATGGTCAGTATCCTCACTCCAACCCATGATGTCTTAGCAGCCTCTAATTATTTTTAAGCCTCATCTTGTGTTTGTGAAGAGATGCCAAAACAGCTTGGGCAAATGATTTGACCTCAGATTCCAGAATCCTCTAGTCTTCCCTACTTGCTTGTCAAGGTTTATCAGGCTACTTAATTGTGTGCATCCTGGTTGCACAACCATGCATTCAAATTGAGGCTCTATGTGACCCTTGGTGGTATATTTATCTTCTCTAAGTCCTAGTTTTCTCATATGAAAATGGGGTTACCATTATACCTATAGCATAGGGTAGTTGTGAGGTAGAAAAAAGAGCTCATGGAAAGTGCCCAGTACAGTGTGTGGTGAAGCCAGCAACTGAAATGTGGGGGAAAGTACAGTGGTAGCAAGGTGCCCAGGAAGCTGAGATGACATGTGCCATGTGAGTTTCTCTTTCTTTTTTCAGTGGTCTCATCCCTCCTGCAGAGTGTCTCCAAGGGACACTGACATTATATATTTTGCTTTAAGGTGTCCTCAAACTCTCCAAGAAATACAATACTCATAACAAGAAACAAAGTTAGAGTTAAAACTTACACTATTTCCAGACATTATTCACTGAAATTTAAGCCAGATTCCATCTCTATTGTCTTCAAATCAAATGCACTCCCATGTCAAATTGACTCCAAGGCCTAGAACAATCTTTTCTTGATTTTGAAGAACCAAGTGCAGACATTCTGTTTGGTATCTCTTTGTGTCAGACTGAGCTACATACCTTAATCAAAACAGCCTCAAAGCTAGATTGCGCACAGCAAACATTAATTACCTACTTTTTCTAAGTCCTGGAATTTGAGAACAGGGAGGAGCTAAGGATCTTTGACAATAGACAATCCTTGCCCTCTGTAGACTCTCAACTGAATATGGAGTAGAGATCTGCATTAATAACTCCAAGGGGACATTTCCCAAAGGACGCCTCAGGAACACTATTTTGCAGAGTGAATTCCATGGTGAAATAACATTGGGAAACATGAGCTAAGTCCTGTCAAATAGATTACTTTACTAGGGTGCCTTAGAGAGCTTTTTATAAACAAAGATCCAGTATAACTCTTAAACGTGGCAGAGTGGGGATGGTTTCTGCTGGCCTTCCCAGCCTTGGCCTTGACCCCCTGATGAAAGGGACACCCTATGGAACTGGAGTTTCATGAAACCTTCCCCAAGAAGTGCTGTCTAAATGTAAGGCAAACTATGATATTATGTGCCTTTTTCTCCCAAAGCAGAGACTCTAGGGAGATAGGATAATTTCAACACAGACTTTACTGTGAAAGATTTGAGCTAAATTAGACCAAGCTTATTAAGTGCAAGCATGTATTCCAAATGTCTGCAATTATGCCAGTGTCTGGCAGAAAAATGACCTGAAAATAGGCAACAGATCTCAGAGCCACATGTGGCTCCAATTCCTCTATCTGAGAATTACACGCTACTGATGAATACGCATCTCAGCGGGGCCTGTTTCTGTGTCTTTATCCCTTCTGGGCCATTTCTATTCTTTCCCCTGGCTCCTTCCAAAAGCTACAGTGGGGATTCCTTAGTTGTCCCTTACCTCTGAGTTTTAGAAACATGCTCTCTCAATCTCATGCTGCCTAAGTAGGGGTAGGATTCAGTAAGAACAGGATCTAGGGTAGGTTTCCTCACCTAAGAACAGTGATGCCATCATCAAGACTAGGCAAGGCTGGGCTTCCTATGAAGGCCAGGGCCCTGGACATGAGAGTCCCTGGGCAGAGGTAGGGGTGAGATGGTCACAAGGGGTAGAGCCACAGGTAACAAACTCTGCAATGAGCTCCATCAAGAACAGACAGAGATCAGACAAGGAGCAGGATGGTGTCTTCCTAAGTATATTCCTGGAATAATGCTTCTTCAAAAATGTTGGGCTGTTTCAGTAAAAGAACTCTTGCCCGGACAGTCTAACACAAATGAGGTAAAACAAGCTTCTCATGTGATAGGGTGATGAGAATTGCACTGGGCTGCTGAGTAGGATCTCCTAGATGCTACTCCAGGTGGTAGCCAGGTGTGATCAGCAGTCTTCCTGATTCATTTATTTGCACTGCTGGGTTATAGTACCTGGGTGGTTAGGTCCAGAGCCCATGCAGATGTGAGTATATAATTTTTATTGTTTATGAGTACAACTTGAACTTTTGTTCTTAGAAATGGGATGAGTAAGAAATCTAAGGAAAAGGATGTTAGTTTTTAAGTGGTATCCTCCCCGACTGTGACCTGCTGTAGTTTGAGTTTGTCTCCCACAGGTTCCTGGTTTGGAAGTTTGGTCCTTAGAGGGTCACTATTGAAAGGAAATGGGAACTTTAAGGTATGGGGTGTAGTGAGTGAGTGTAGGATGGGTCTCTCCCCTGTTTCCTGGATTTCTGTCTCACCATGTGATCTCTCCTACTTGTCCTTGTCCCATCGTTGTGATGACATTCACCACGAATGACACAGCTTGGTAGCGGGGAGCATAAGAGCCAGCACAATGCTGTTTGGACTTTCAGCATCTCCACCTGTGAATTAAGTAAATTTCTTTTCTTTGTGAAGTACCTGGCTTTGGGTATTTTATTACAGTAACAAAAAAAAAATGGAATAATTCTCCGTTGGTTACTTTTCTCACATTGCTGGGACAAAATACTTGACACCCAAAATTAAGGAAGGAAAGGTTTATTTAGCTCACAGTTTGTGGAGGTTTCAGTCCATACTTGGCTGGCTCCAAGGCAGAGTGGCACGTGGCACAGGGCAATCATTCATGGCAGTGGAAGACAGCAAAAGCAACAAGAGCACAAGGAGAGGAATGGTGGAAAGCAGCCTCTTTCCCTCCCTTATATTGTACGCAAACTATCTGCCCCAGGGCAGATGTAGCACTCACACCCGTAATTCCAACATTGGACCATGAATCAATCATAAACTCTTGAAGCCTGCTCCACGACTGCATGAGGCTTTGGGGGGACATCCAGACACAAACCATAACAAGTACATAACCCATAGAGAAGCAAGGATCCTGGTATTTGTACAGAAGCAGCAGTGTCTGAACCAGCACAGGATGACCTTGGCTCTGAGAGAGGGTCTGATTCCATCCTGAGAGTACCATGTCACCCTGGGACACAGAAATGATGGCAGTATAGTATGTACCAGCCACACAGAGAAAGGAGAGCTCTTTTGTGATGCAAAGCCTATTCTGCCTGCAAACATCTTTCTCCACAATTATGAGATGCTACATGCTCTAGGCTTGCTGGCAACATTTCTTAAGTATAAATGAAGTCTCATTTTTTTAATTACTGGAAAAATACCGATGAAAATGAAGTTCCACTGAACTGGCTTTCACATTCTCTAACAGGACACAGTGGGCTAATCAGGACTGCAGAACAGTGCCCAGCAACAGTGCGGGAGCCAGCTCCCAGGAGACTCCAGCGAGCAGCTGCTATCAAATCATCCTCCACTTCCATTGTCAGACACTGATTGGGAATTTCACAAGAGAGAACTAGTTCGCTTGCTAACCTCAAAAACACCTGAAAAGCTCCCCATAACTGCAGGACCAAAGGCAACTGGAGTTTCACTCAGAGACCTCATCCTATGTGTATAAGTAGATGGCAGAAGGTTTAAAATCATGTGGAGATAAGGGCTGTATTGCAGGCCATTAATTTCACAGCACTGTATCTTATTGCAAGATCTTGTGATTGACACATTCCAGACAAAAATGTGGCTCCAAGAAGGATATAGGTGTTCTCAGGGATTCAGACTCCTTAAGCAGGTGGCCTGATGTCCCAGGGATTAGTCTGTACTTGTTTCCAGCCCCTTCTCCATTCCTTCTGGCCCATGATGTCCTAGCTAGGAACCCTGAGCACGCCCAGGCCAAGCTTCTCTGTTGTGGACCCATAAACTTTTATTCATCCTACAAAGACTAATGTTAAAGATTTTAAGGATTGTTTTCATCTGCTTTCAATCTTCTCAGGGAGGATTTCCCACATCTCCATGACTGAGAGGACTGCACATTCAGGTTCCTGCCCCACGTTTCAAGCCCCACCTTCCAAAGCCTGACTTCTGAATGATTATTCTCTGGCTTGGTTGATTTCCTTGCTGACTCATGGATGGGCGTGGTAGGACAGAGTCCCTGCGTGAAGGTCAGTCCCGGGGGAGGGATGCAGTAAGGACATGGGGGGAGTGAGGAAAGCTGAGACCACAGAAGCTAGAACATGTTGAAGCTTTGCAGACTGTCTGAAGCATTGGGTTCAAATGAAAGGAAAGTGGAGGAGGTGGAGGAGAGACCAGGAGATATTTTAAAATCTACACATTCATTCAAATAAAACATGCCAAGTGTACATGATGTGCCCGGTACCTAGTCTGTATAATAACCCCATGTGGTGGGGTATACTCTTATTTTAAAGATAACAAAATTGAAGCTCAGAGAAGTTGAGGATCCTGCAGGATCCACATAATTAGTAAGTGGCAGGCGGGGGCGGTTTGGCTCAAACTCAAAATTTTCTGACTCCGAAGTCTAAGTCATTTTTCACTGCTCTTTGGAGGGTCACTTAAGGGCATGTGTAGTGAGAGGAATGTAGTAGTTTCTTTTTTTTTTTTTTTTTTTCATTTTCTTTTTCTTTGATCACAAGGTTGCTGGAGTCTCAAAATGTGAAAGGCTTATGGCATATGTATCGGTACACATCAGCTCTTGCCTTCTCACTAACATGAAATGCTGGGAGCAATCCCATGGGAATATTGAGGGATGACGGCAGTATGACCTATTTCTCCTCTCAGTCTCCCACAGTGAACGGCTCAAGTCACAAGTCTTGGAAGTTTTCACAGAATTTATCCATATAAAATTGGGTCAGATGTCAAATTACTACTCTGCTGTTTGGGAACATCTGTCCTCCCCTCTGCTCTTTTATCAGACCTCCTAGCTCTTCAGGAACTAAAACAAAGACTTCAGTAGATCTGAGTGAGAGACAGATTATGTGCATGCATAGAAAGCTCATTTCCCAGTTGGCCTGGATTTAGGGATTAGATGCCCAGGTCCTAGGGCTGAGTTGACCTTGAGAGTAACCTCCTGGCCTGGGGGCAGCTTGCTTCACACAACCCTAGGCATTTTTGAATCCCCTGAACAAAGGGTGGGGGGCTTGGACAAATTGTGTGAGGATAAAGGGAGATCCGTGGTTTCTGACCACCCTGGCATTCACTAGAGCCGACTAGCAGTTTTATCATAAGATTCTACATTCAGCCTTTTCTCAGTGCAGTGCCTGTTTGGAAACAGATAAAATTTCAGAATAATAAATGGCATTAGCGACTCAGAGATAATCATGACACTACATATGCTGATTGATATAAAAATCTGGTCTCAAGCCAAGAGTTTCATTATTACCCAGATTTAGTATCTGGATTAATACTTATGAGTCCTTTTTTCTTTTTCTTTTTCTTTTTTTTTTTGTCTTTTTGAGACAGGGTCTCGCTATGCAGTTCAGGCTGGCCTTGAGCTCACTTTGTGCTCACTTTATGCAGTTAAGGCTGGCCTCCAACTTGCAACGATCCTCCTGCCTCAGTTTCCTGAGTGCTGGGATTATAGGCATGCACCACCACACCTGGCATGAGTCCTTTTTATTAGTGAAGGCTGGCCCCTTGCTTTTGACCAACTCTTTATACCACTTGGTTTTCCTTTTTCTCTATCAGTATCTTTCATAGACTGTACACAGAGTAGGGAGAATGGTTCCACAAAGGTTACCTTGCCAACAAGCGCCGACAGTAAGCTGCATGGCAATGTGAGATGGATGAATGGGCCAGTCATTGGTCACCAAGTATGGCTCGTAGGTTGCTCCATCCATGTAGAGGGTGACCACAGGAAACTCCACATTGATGACATAGTAATGCCACTCTTTGTCACAAATCTAATGAAAAGAAAGGGAAACAACACTTACAAATCAAATATGCAATGCAACATCACACTTTTTAATTCTAATTACAAAATTGGAGAAGAGATTTTTGAGTCAAAAATAGTTATTGCAGAGAATGCAAAAAACATAATGATTGACATATACTCAGGTTATAGAAGCTCATTGTCAAACATAAGGAGAACTCTCTTCTGGTATTTCTGACAATCCAATCACAATGCAAATATATCACCTTTCAGTATTCAGGGGATTGACTTCAGGACCTCCTGTGGATCCCAAAACCTGCAGATTGTTCCTCATATGAAATAATTTAGCACTTGTGTATAGCCTCTGTATGTCCTCCTATATACTTTAGCTCATTTTTAGATTACTTGTAATACATACTACAATGTAAACATGATGGAAATTGTTATTATATATTATTTATGGAATAATGACCAGAAAAAATCTGTTCTTGTTCAGTGAAGATGCTTTTTTTTTTGCGGTACTGGGGATTGAATCCAGGGCCTTTCCACTGAGCTGTATCCCTAGAAATTGTTTTTATTTTTTATGTTGAGTCAGGTTCTTGCTAAGTTGGTGGAATCCACAGGTGTAGAACCTGCAAATTCAAAGGGCCAACTGTATTTGGCTATAGGCAGAGGACCTTGGTCACAGAATTACTAGCTCTCTAGGCTAAGAAGCTTTTGGTAAACAGTGGTGTCACCGTGCAATTCTTTGAATACAGTTCTCCTAGTTCTTTAGTAGAGAAAAATGTTCAACTGGAATCATTTTCCCATGTTTGGGGATAGATGTGACTACAAGGCAGGTATAAGGCTGAAAGTAGAAATAGGGATAAAGATAACAGGGAGCAGAAGGGAGCAAAGAGGAAAGAGAAAGAAGAAAATGGAAGAGGAAAGAGTGAGGAGCTGGAGAGGAGTCAGAGGGAAGGCCGTGAAAGAGGAAGATGGAGAAAGAATTGTCTCTATTTAAAAGATTTGTCTTTGTCTTTATTTAAAGGTTTATCTGAGGAGCTGGTACAATCTCATGGATCTTACAACTCAAACGAAGTAACTTCCAGGAGAGATAGTCTTCCCAGTAGGACTCAGCTCCTCCCTGCCCTGAACCTGAGAAGGAAGAGAAGGACCACAAATGGATGCTCATGAGCTGGACTTGGTGGAGGGCACTCACTCACACATGTCCTCTTACAGGAACCCAGGACTCCTGCCCCCAGGGCTTGGAAACAGCCTTGACGGTTTGCTGAGAGATACTGGTTAGTGATGTTGGTGGAGGGTGGCGTTACAATCCCTGACCTCAAGGGGTCAGTCTCCTGTGTGCTGGGATTACAGGCATGTGCCACCACACCTGGCATGA
>NW_004955508.1:5105019-5136592 GCF_000276665.1 Chinchilla lanigera
TGACAGTAAGCTGCACAGCAGTGTGAGGTGGATGAATGGGCCAGTCATTAGTCACCAAGTATGCCTCTGCATACAGTACGATCCAAAATAGGACAAGAAACAAGAAGCCTAAGAGATAGCAAGACTGGAGAACAGGGTCACCAGCTTCTGACTCGCTAAGTGTGTGCCCTGGAAACACACTGGCTCTGTCCTTTCCACTCCCTGTGGACTCCCTCTGTACCCCACAGAGTCTTCCTCTGAAATGCCTCTCATCTGGATCGTCTGGTCTCCATCGTTCCTGCTCTCTGTGGCAGGGGAGACAAATGTGTTCTGCATGAAGGTGACCCCAAGATGAGGGCACCGAAGCCCTCCCTACATCCCACTCTGGATTAAATGTGCTGCTTCTCATGAATAGATAACACCAACAGGGATGCTAAATGATCTTTTCCCTTTCATTTTGAAATAAGACTTTTTCCCTTAATGTTCTTTTTATATTGTCCTTTCTCATGTCTCAGAAAATTACTCCTTTTGAAGATCATTAGCCCGATAAAGTCTGATGAATATTTTAGGGGACTTTGGAGGGTAAACCGAAGAGGTCCAGGCAGATCACTGAAAAGTCTCGTTAGACTCAGTGAGAAGCCCTGACTCCATTTCTATTCCTTTCTTGCTTAAGGTCTTAGACCAGACCATGGCTGGGGGCGGAGTTCTTCAGTTGGACCTGTGACCGGGGAGGGATGAGCTGGCTTGTAGGGGGAGAAAAGCAAGATCTGAAGACCGAGTGTAGGGCTGAGGGAGGATTGGGGGAACCAAGGAGAATATTTAACACAACTCCCAATCTAAGGAGGCCCACTGTGCCCTGAACTTGGAGTTTCCAGTTAAGGATAACCAGACATCAGGGGAAGCCTGGAACATGGTTTACATCCTGGAGATGTTCCCAGAGGCATCTGGAAGGCTGTGGTCAGGCCCTGGGGGACAGTGAGGTGCCTCTGACCATTCCCCATGCTCTGAAATTGTACACAGAACATCAAAAGCCAGCCAGGCAGCATGCGAGGGATCGTCTGTCTTGGCTTCCATCACTACGCTCATAGCAGTGGGCACCTTCTCCACGTGACTAGCAGGGCGACTCTGTGTTCCAGCTGATTCTAAAGGTGCCCCATGTCTGTCAAAGGTGGACAGAGAATGGCCCTCTGGCTGTCTTTACTTCATGGCACTTTGTACTTTTGTAAGACAAGACAAAAAATTCCAAGGAAAAAATAATAATGTATCTCAACAGCAGCTGTAACCCCTTTCAATCTTACAGTTACTTCCTAGGCATTCTTCCTTCAGCTTTGCTGAATTATGTTCCAGTGATGAGAAATTTCTAGTGTTCCCCATAAACCAGTGACCCCTGCACACGGCACTGAACTTCTTGGGGAGAAGGGTCCATTCTCATTAGCATATCCAAGGCTCCCAGCAGCCTCTAAGTATATTCCTGTAATAACTTTCAAACTTGCTGGAAGATAGAGCAATTTTATTTATAGCATTCCTATAACCATCCTATGAGGAAATAACAGTTGGGAAAGGTCTATATGGATCACAGTGTATAACAGTTTGAAGGCTTGCATGGATTCTTTAACACCAGCTTTAAAATGCATTCAAAAACTTCATGTGAAAGGGCTGTGCAATATGGATAAGCTGCAAAATACTTGCGACTCCCTTATTACCAGATAATAATTATCTATCAGCTATTACAAATAATCAAATGCTACTGTATTAAATTTCTTATTCATGAATCTATTTGAATTTCTGATTATAATCTGGAAATGGAATTACTGGGGCTTGAGCCTTTTGATACAGATTGTCACTGTTTTTCTACAAAATATTGTGCTTGTTTATACTCCTACTCACAGACTATGAGAGCACTCATGAATTTACTCTTGCCATAGTAAGCACTAAAGACAAAGAAATGAACCCAGTACTAGAAGTTTGAAAGGGGATGTATTTTGATTTCAGTTTAATATGAATTGCAAAAGATGGCAAGATTTAGATTCTACGAAATCAAAAGGCAGGGTGTTCTGGGTGTGAGGAGCAGCCTGAGCCAAGACTCAGAGGTGGAGAACTGCCTCATGAGCTCCTGATCAGCATCCCACAGCACTTTAGTTCACACTGAGCTTATGCCTTAGACTTCTGCCACAAAATAACTTATGTCAGCAGCTAAAGGAAATGCCTAATTAGGGTTTCATAAATGTAGTTCTGTGGTTAGAATGAGACCTGCACTGACCCTCTGCTAGAATCGGAGGGACAAACTGTAAATGAAAAATGATCAGGCCAGGAGGCAGCAAAAATAAATGTGTCAATGTATAGTTCAACCAAGACAGGAGGAAACTGGACAAAGTGACCTTTCCTGGGGGAAGAGAAGAACTTTAATTCCTATGTGCTTGTGAATCACTGGTGACCCCAACTGGCACCAAGCATGTCTCAGGCCAACCCCTGAGATGATACTGAAGGCCTTATCCAGGCCAAAGACGCTTTGCTCTTTGCACACTTATAAATGTGTTTCTATGTTAAGCAGCTGTAGCTGCTCTTTATCTGGTGAGTGAGTCAGAGGACAGAGATCCAAAAACCATTTTGGGGAAAGGTACCAAAGACAATGCCAAAGGAGGTGTGAATTAGGAGTCGACTGGCATTCCAAGGTGAGCTGGGGCCAGGGAACCCTTTCATGGGCTGAAGCGAAAACCAGATGAAAAGTTATCTACATAGCTGCTGACAGCTTGATCCAAATGCCATAGAAAAAGTCTAACTGGAAGCTCCAATTTGGATTCTCTGACAGTGAAATATATTTCAATGCAGCTACTAACACAAGATCATTCACCTACCAACTACTATGTATCAGTTACTATCTCTGCTAGGGACTTCAAGAAATACTGAGCTTCTGAGATATGTCCTTTGCCTTCAAGGTGTTCAGTCTGATGTGGGGGCATGGTATACTAATTCTACAAAATATTCAATTATAATAGGAACTGACATAGGTGTTGTAGCCTAGGTGCAGGACCCCAGGCAGGGGAGAGATTCATTCTAGCTGGCATGAGGTAGAATTTAGGGTGAATACCGAAGGACTGTTGAGATTTCATTAGGAATAGATGATGAAGAATAACTTCCAAGCCGTCAAAGCAGCTACCTCTCATTCCTTTATTCATGTGTTAAAGGTACCAGGTTTATGGGAAGTCATCCAGACATTCATCCTGCAGACATTAACTATTGCATTTAGACAACAATAGCGAACAGAAACCTGCCTGTCTGGAGCTTCCAGTCTAGTTGTGGTGCCAATAAAACTGTGTGTAACACAGTATGACTCACAGCTGCCACAGGCTTGTCAAGATGTCAGGTTAACCTTGCAGAGGAGAAAGGGATGCCTGCTGCAGTTGAAAGGAGAGAAGGAGCAAAGACCTGGAGCTGAGGAGGGCGGTGAGGAGGGGTTTGGGAAAGGTGAGGAGGATGCGATAAAGCTGCAAGGTTAGCTTTGGAACTGAGGACAGAGGACTTAGGTTGCTTTTATTCCAAGGGTGAGAATAGGCCTGGAGACCTCTGGGTGGGAGGAAGGGATGGTAGTCATAACAACAATCAATCTTGGAACACACTTTTCAATTTGAAGTGGCCTTTCATATTACTCCTTATGTTATTCAATCCTCATGGCATAGTGTACTATAAAGCAGGGCTGGTTCCATTCTAGGTACATTTTCAAA
Organism: Chinchilla lanigera; assembly: GCF_000276665.1. NCBI lineage: Eukaryota > Metazoa > Chordata > Mammalia > Rodentia > Chinchillidae > Chinchilla > Chinchilla lanigera. The sequence continues at coordinate 5,108,721 of NW_004955508.1, forward strand.
AAATAAAAGGAAAGAAATGACATGGTTTCTTATCTCCAGGAACTTGCAGTCTTACTGGAAGTTAGAATTAACACACAGGCCACATAGCCTTCCACGTTTGGTCTCATCTATTTGTTTCACACACAACCAGTGGTTCAGCTTCACATCTTGCCAAATCTTGGGCAGAGATTTAGCTCCTACATAGTGGACTTGCATGTCAGATCATCTCTGGGAGGTCTCAGCAGAAGACATTTGAAATTCATTGTGCCCCACACCAGCCTGACCTGCTCTTTCTTCTGTGTTCCTGTCCCAGCAAATGCTCCCTCATGTGATCTGTCATGCAAGCCACACTACTCGGCATTGCTTTAGACTTCTCCCATTTCCCCTCCCTGCAGTTATTCTCCTGCCATGTTCTGATGTTTTTACGGTCTTGTTCACTCTCCCATCCCTACCTTCACTCCTTCTCAGCACTTGCAATACATGTTAGAGAGGGCAAACACATAGAGGGAGGGGTAGCTGATTGCGAAAGTATATCTGGGACAGGCTGGTGTAAAGTGGAAGCATCCGAGCAGGGCAGAGGGTCAGCTGTGGCAGTAGGATGGTGACAGAGCTTTGGCGTGAGTGTGGGTCGGGCAGCATGAGCATTCTGCTAGTGACTGGCTGCCCCAGGGCTGGAGGCAGCCACGGAATAAGACAGAGTAGCAAAGGAGAATGCAGGATGGAGTCGTGCAGGCCAGCTATGGAGTAATGGGTTGGGTAGCACACCTTCTTTGTGAATTTCTGGGGAATTATATTGTGGACTTTGGGAAATAATCTTGCTAATATTTTGGTCCCTCATCTATGCAGTGAGAATAGTGACAACTGTATTGACTCATGGAATTGCTGTGCATCTTTGGAACGAAAACATCTGCAGTGCTTAGCACATATTTCCAACCTTTCCTTTTCCAAATACACTGAGATGCTGCTAGTATGTAGCAGCAAGAGGAACAACCAAAGAAATAAAAATAAGAGATCTAGAAAGAGAACTCTTCAGGTAGCAAATGCAAAAGAACCAAAGCTGTACCTGGGAACTGACACTGGTGGTTGCTGGGAAACTCTGGGCCACTTGGCCAGTGGGGATTTCAAAGATGTTGAGAAAAGAGGAATGGACACCTAGGGCCTCTGCACAAATAGGAGCTGGGCTGTGGGATCTGAGGGCTGGCACCTGTGAGGGGACTGGCTGCAGCCCAGGGGACAAGACAAGCACTGCATCTGACATAGTGGAAACTAGCCAAGCAGCACCTCTGGGCCTGTTCTGAGCACAGGCCTGAGTTCAGATGTATGCAATTGACACTGTATGGAAACTCTCAGCTCAGAAACCGATGTCAAATGCACTGGTGAAGTCTTTAGGCTTTTGGCAAAAACAAACTCAAAACCTCTAGACAGAGATACATCTAGAACTTGGGGCCTTGGAAAGCCAATTCTTATGAGAGACCAGCTCCAAATTATAAAAAAAATTACACAACAAATAAGTAGCAACCCTTTGCATGTGTGAGAAAAAGACAGAGGTTATCAAACTCATGTAACAGGAACTATAGAAAAGAGAGCAAGGGAGAGGGAATAGAAGAAGACATGGTGGAAAAGAACCAAATAAAACTTGCAGGGATGAAAGACACAACTGTTGAAACAAACAAACGGACAAACAAACTCAACAAATAGGTTAAACATAGGTGAGCACACTGATAACAGAACTAGTGAAAAAGAAATAAAGGATGAGGCTATATAGAAAATTTTGATGAAATTAAGGGTTCTAGATTCTACAGACACCAGAAGGATAAATTTCAGCAAACATCCTGAAAGGCACGTGTGCCTGGAGATGGGCTGTGCTCTAGAAGGCTTCGTGCACCCTGCTAAGGTGTGTGCTACTTTATTTTAGTGTCTTGCATTCTGGGAAGTCACCCTTTTCTTCAGCGGTCTTATCCGGTGTTACATTCGGATGCTAATGGGAATAGAACTGCACAAGTCATTGTTGTACACAATGTGTTTGAAGGGTTGGTCAGAACTGAAATTCCTTTCAGGAAATGGAGAGCAATTTAACCAAAGACTTGAAACCGTGCAAAGCAGACTCTCATTATGGACTTGCAAGGCTCTCTGGACTCAGGCCACTGTCTTGGAGTATTAGCAAAATGAGGTTTTGCTTGGAGCCAAGATCAGCCTCCTGCCAAGGCCAAGATGCTTCTTATTTGCAAATCTATTTAAGATCTTCCCAGGAGGTTGCCTGTGCTTCTGAAGAGGCAGGAAGAAGGGCAGTGCATGTTCTGTAAAGGTGATTTTGACAGTTCAGAAAACACCTGCTGGGCTTCCTGTCAAAAGGCCACTGCTGACTCAGTGCTGTGGAACCAGGGATCAGGACACAGGAAAGGCAGTGTGTGATAGAGACCACCCTACCTGAACCACATTTAGGCAAATCTCCAAAGCAAGCCTGAAAGCTGTCCTTGGAATTTGTGTTTGGAGCATGTCTTGGTTACTTTTCTCTTGTTGCTGAGACAAAATACATGATGTGCAAAATTAAGAAAGGAAAGATTTATTTAGCTCACAGTTCATGGAGGTTTCAGTCCATACTCAGCTGGCTCCAAAGCAGGGTGGCACATGGCAGAGGGCAACAGTTCATGGCAGCAGAAGACAGCAAAAGCAACAAGAACATAAAAGGAGGAGTGGCACAGGACAAGCCTCTTTCCCTCCCTTATACTGTATGCAGGCTCCCTGCCCCATACATAGTGGGTGGTGCAGCACTCACATCCATAATCCCAGCATTGGACCATGAATCAATCATAAACTCTAGAAGCCCGCCCCATGACTACATGAGGGTTTGGGGGGACATCTAGACACAAACCATAACACAGCATATAAATTACCACAGGACTTAAACTTCTCCATGGCAAGAGAAGGACACCAGTCCTTTATCACACACTGGTGCTGTACTGGTTACCCTGGCACCATGATCTGATTCCTATGTAACAAGTTTTTGTTATCAGCGTCTTTAAGTCTCCTTTCCCCACAGCTGGGTGGCACCCATGGCCGATCCCTAGGTACTTCCAGTCATCACTTTCATGTGATAAGGAGTCCATTGCATTCAGTCTCTTACCTAATTCAAAACTTCTCCCTCACCCAGGTTGGGGCTAGACTGCAACTTCTTCAAAGCCACAAGAAGGTAGGGTTGACAGTGCTGGAGTGGAAGCCAAAAGTTAGGGCAGAAAATCTGCTGTCATTGAAGCTTGGGCTGTGCATTGCCAAGGCTTGGTCTCATCCTCCAGAGCAGGAGTGAAAAGGAGGGACGGGTCCTCCTGGGAAATGAGGGCCTCCTTCACTCTCAGTCTCAGACAAGCTCTCCTCAGGCCCTTTCAGGCTCAGTTTCCCAACTGGAATTCTGTGAAATGCTGCCTTGTAAGGTGCACCCTGAACAAAGGAGCCCAGGGTCGAACTCTTAGGAAAAGTCTCACTTAACACAGTCCAGTTGTTTTTTTCCAGCAGGGTTTCACACAGCAGAGGTCCCAGGCCAGAGGTTATCAGCAGTCCCTGGGAGCTTGTTGAGAATGCAGATTCCCCAGTTCTAGCAGAGAGGCACGTGATCAGAAGCCCCACACTGGGATTTGGCAGTCTGTGTTTCACCAAGCCCTCTGGATGGCTCTGGTGAGGCTAAGGCGGAGGACCGTGCTCAGACACCGCAGTGCAGTAAGCTTGGGAAGACAGGGCTGGGTACCAGCATTTTGGACCTTGTCTGTTTTTTTTTGCTGAATACCTGTGACTATTTTCTGCAATAAAAATTCATAAAGACACAGGGTGTGAAATTCATTCAGGGAGCTCATTTTGTCTCAGGCACTCCTGGGCACCGGATATGTGTGGTGGATTCACAACTGGTGGGCAACTTGTAACACCCAGCTGAACTCAATTAGCATGATGCCGGGCGTGGAAGGCCCACCTGAGGATTGTTGCTGACAGCATAAAAAAAGAACTAGAGGGGGAAGATGGTGTGCTGTTGATTCTTCTGGAGAAGTGTGTCGTGCTGGTTTTCCTGATATGAACTCAGCTGTTATCATCGGAGAAGCAAGGGACCTGGCTGTCACTGAGGATGGCTGTGGTTCCTTTTGAGGGAAGCTCTGGTTCTGAATTGAGTGTCACTTCCTGGCTCCAGTGCAGATCCCTCAGCCTGCTGGCACAGATCTTTCACCCCACTGGCACAGACTTTCTAGCTTCCACCACCGACCTTTGGGCTTTCTCAGTGTAGATCCTTGATACAGACGTGCATGAAGCATTGTCGTGGGCTCTACATCTCCAGTTGGACTCGTGGAGGACATTGCCGTGGGATCCAGACCCTCAGCTGGATTCTTTGTATCTCTAGTGTGTGGACAAATCTCCCACGCTCTTGCATTTAACTCTTTAAAATAATCCTATAATAATCCTATAAATTATAATAATCCTATAAATTATAATAATCCTATAAATTATGTGCCTTATATTAAATCCTTCCCTGGCAAACCCTGACTACAACAGCATGTGACGGTGAACCAGGAAGATCCCAGCCCCTCCCTTCCCCCTTCCCCGTGCATGCCATTGTCTCCGCTCACCATCCTCTGGCCCATCTGAAACTGCCCTGCTGTGGCCCACATGTTCATCCACTGAGGACCCCTCTCATTGCAAAGAAAAGTGCTTCTCCTAAACCTCCTAGCTTTTTCTTCCCCCTGGGCTTTTGCTTCCAGGATGAGCCATGCAATTCACCTGGGGATATTTCCTCACAAATTTCCCGAGCCAGATGACATCTGTCAGGGTCCTGAGGCACAGATTCAGAGGCGCAGAGGCACAGGCTGCCTGCTGGAAGTTGTAAGCATACATGTACGGAGGGAGTTCAATATTTTAACATGCGATGAAGCACGTCTTAAATTTGACAATTAGGGAAGGGAATATTTCTTCTCCGGTGTTACTCCCCTGAGCACAGCACATGCAGGAAGACCAGTGGGAGCACACACCCCAACCAGGAATGGTCTTGGAAGTGAGCTGTTTGAGGATGAGGCAGGATGGGTACAGTCCTGTCCATGGGTACTTCCTTTGTCACAGAAGACTCAGATTTTCATGATACAGTGTAAGGAGGACAGATGGAGCCTATTGGAAAACCAAACCATGGTCCCAGGGGAAAGCCATACATGGGACAAATACTTGGAATTGTAGCAAACTTGCCAGTGCTGTCTGCTCAAGAAAATGGTGAAGAAGCCCCCAGTAGATACAGGGGGCTTGAGAGCAAAGGCCAGAGCTGTGGACGGGGAGGAAGAAGGGAGGGCACACACACCCTTAGACGTGGGTGAGTCTCAGTGGGATGCTGCTAGGGCACGCGACTGGATCCCTTCACTAGACTCTGGCTTGGATGCGTGTCCTGGGTGTTCAGATACCTCCTGCATCCCCCTGATGAGGCACTGGCAGTCAGCAAGTCAGCTCAGGGAAGTTTTCAACTCTGCTACTCACTTGCCTGTCACTGGAATCTGGGCCAAGTTTCTGAATGTGCTGAGTGTTCCCTTCTTAATCTGTGAAATGGGTGGATCTTATTGTGCAGGAAGATTGGATCATTTATTCAATAGGCATTTGTTGGTAACAGTTATAGGTCAGAAATGTGCTAAGTTCTGAGTACAAAATGAGCAAGAACAGTTTCATCCCTTCAGGAAGAATTAGGAAATCAAGTACTCACATAATAGGTCTACTTTATGTCTGCAAGAAATCCGATGGGTGGATGTACAGGTTGCCACAACAGTCTATGATGGGGAATTGGACCTCACTTTGGAGGTGATGATGAAGGAAAGGAGGAGGGAAAGGACCAATGGGATGAGCACGTTCAAGGCAGAGGCCAGGCTGGTAGGATGGAGGCAGAGGACCTGGATGAGCCGATGCCAGGAAGCCACTGCTCATCTCCACTCCTGCCGCTAGTAGCACAAGCAGAGGTCTACCCACTTCTCCTTCGCAGCTCAGCCTGGACCCTGCCCTGCCCCACACCCTGGAGATGCCTATTTGGACCTAGCAGAGGAGCTACAGTACACTTGGGCGTGGAGGCTCTGAACCAGAGCTTCCTGGTTCAAAATCTGACTGAATCACTTGCTGGCTGTGTGAACTCAGTAAGTCACTTTCCCTCTCTGTGCCTCAGTTCTTGCATCTAATACTGGATATGCTAAAAGTAACCATCTCATGGGGTTGTGCAGGTTAGTGGAGTTGATAGATGCAAACTCCTCTGAATGCTGCTTGCGTACGTACTGACTGCAGAAGAGGGGTAGATGTTACTACTGGTGTTCCTGCATTCCTCAGCTCATGTCCCTATATGACTTATTTTGTCCTTGGTATCAGCCTGCTGTTGTCCCCCAGCTCAATCCAAGAGAGCGCCCTCTCCTGGCGCTCCTCACACATCACACCACACGTGCCATTTCTGCGCAGCCCGCTGGCTCCCGCCCCCACCCCAAGGCACGCATGGAGTTTCACAGTTTCACCATCCATACTAAACAGCGAAAATAAACAGGTGAAGTTAATTTTAATACTTTTCTTTAACCAAATATATCGTTTATCATTTCGGCATATAATCAATATGAAAAGTTATTAATACAGTCTACATTCCGGTTTTTGTATTAAGTCTTTGCAACGCAGTCTGCATTTGATACCACTAGAACATCTCAGCATCTCAATTTGGACTGGCCACATTTCAAGTGCGATTCGCACATGACCAAGGGCTATTCTACTGATCAGCTCACCCCTCGCCCCAAGATTCATGAGGACAAGGACCACATCCTCTTCTGTGTCTCCAGGCGGGAGGCAGACTCTCAGTAGATGAGAGGAAAGCAGACTGGGTGTGTGGTGATCTGTTTTTCTGTTATGCAAACCCCCATCCTCTCTGAAGCTTGTACTGTTCCTGAGCGCACAGCCTTTCACCGACAAAATGACCAAAGCCCGGTCTCCACCACGTGCCAAATGATATTTTCAAAGACAGATGAGAGAAGAGCTTAAGGTGTAGGGGTCCAAGGCAGCACCACGGGTGGGAAGTGTAAAGAGGGGTCCTTCTGTGTAAAGGAGGTACTGGACCTGCCCTGCCCTCAGGCTCCTACAGGGAAGAGTGGTCAGGATGAGGAAGAGGTTGTCTCCCAACATGCCTCTCTCAACGTCTGAGAAACTTGGCATGGGAAAGAGGGATTGGCAGGGGGCTGAAAAGAGAGAATATTTGAATGCAAAAAGAATTCTTTCCATACTTTATTTCTTCTTTTATTCTTTCCTAGAAAACAGTGAGAATGATCATAGATAACTTCATTCCCCAGAGAGGCTGAAGTCTGTGGGCAGCTGCAAGCGAGCAGGTGGAGGATTTCTCAGAGGATTAGAACAGCCTGCCACATCCCCCAGGGTGACAGTGACTTACCTGCCCAAGGTTAAGACAGCTTATTAGAAGCAGGCCTGGGGCCCAGGACTCTTGTTTCCTGTTCTAAGGCCTGGGCTTTAAAAGATATTTCTTGGCAAAGGGAATAAATTGGAAGTTCTTAGAAGTGGGCCCTAGTATATCAAGCAAATAGGTTCCAGAAATGTAGTTAATTTTTCAGGAATGTATTTGGAAAAAAAATAATTTTTCATTCTGCTACTTTGAAATGGAGGCTGACTGCCCATAAGTACAGTCTGTCTCTAAGGGATGGGGTGGAAAACTTGTAAGTTAAGGAAGAGAAGAAAGGAAGAAAAGAAAATTTTAAAAAAGGGAAGAGAAATCTCAGCGGGTATTCTCAGAGAAATGTAAGTTAGCTGATATATATCTCAGTGCTGATGAGTAAACTGTCCCTGAATAATTCAAATAAATTCCTCCCCTCTTCAAAACATGAACTAGTTTTGAATGGAACTGATTATTTCTACTTCTAAACATACAGCACATAGTGACAAAAAAGCACATACTACATCTTAACTCTCACAAGGGGACTCCCTCAGCTACTGGCTCTGTAACCCAGGGGCTGTGGCCGAGGCCTGTGCTTGCAGCCACGTGTCTTGTGTGTGGGCGTGTGTCTATTGCTGCGGTGACAGCAGAAAAGAGGCACCCGTACAACAGATGCTTTGTCACCTGAGCTTCCTAAGCTGATCTTCCTCGGGGGGAATTTGGAGGGACAAACGAAGTCAAAGGCTGTCAGGGAGCCTTCGCATGGGCATCGTGTCCCTGCTCCAGTAAAGAAAAGGGATTCCAGCTGCATCCAGCGGCTCCATGCTGACTGCACTTCACAGGACCCTCAGGGATGGAAGTCTTGCCAACAAGATGCCTCTGCTTGGCATTCCACAGCACAGCAAAGAAATTATACTTTTTTGGGTACTACAAGCCAGTCTATTAACTTTGGGGGAGAATTTGCTGACATCTTTGGGGGAAAGTCGCAGTTTGAAATCCACTGGAACATCCAAGATCGTAACACCAAAGTGCTGTGGATATTGTGGATATTTGCCAAGCAGAATTTTTACCCCTGGGTGTTGGCATCACACAATGCTCTGGGACCTGGTTAAAGTCAAGCAGTTTTCCCAAAACAGAAACAAACAAACAAACAGACACCCCACAAACACAAAACTATTCCTAGCACCAAACCTTCTCAGGCTTTGGAGAGGAGATGGGACAATCTGCTCATCTCCATGACTATGTCTCATGGCGAAGTCAGTATAGACTTCATGAGTGCTAACTAAAGGCAAAGCACGGGGGTGATTACAACCTTAGGTCTGACTGTGGATGCAAACATAGGTGGCCCTCCACCTTCGCTGGTATAACTGTGGCACATTCATCCTGGCTTCCATCTGAGCTACACTGTTTAAGGGCCAGATCTTAGAAAGTTTTTGAGCAAAACTGGGAAGACCTCAGAGTCCAGGACTCTGGTTGGTGTTCTCTTCTTTCCTAGGTGGCTCTCCAGTGCAGAGCTGGGGACACAAACGTGCTTAAAGGAGAAGTACTGCACTTCATTCCATCACTCACCATGCCAGAAAGAGCAAAGGGCCCGGGAGTGGAGAACTGCCTTCCTTTTGATTTGAAGAAGGAAAATTACTTGAATCTCATATGATGATAATCTGTGAGGTATTATGCAGGTTTAGAAAACACTACTTCTACAAGGAAGGCCTCTTGTTAAAAAATAACCATCAAAAAAAAAATAACCATCAAAGGTCTAAAAGGTTTATAAAGCACATTTATGCATGGGGCCTGTCATATGCCGGACCTTTGCTCTCTAGTGATGTGGAAAAAGCAAGGGAGGTGGTCAGAAACAGCTTAAGAGAGTGTTGGTTCTTGCACCCAGAGGTCCTAAGGGGTTTTACAGAGTTTCCTGGCAAGGAGAAGGAAGTGCTGAGGAGCAGAAGGCAGGGAGGCTAAGGATGGCAAGGTCTTCAAGGTGCTTATTGCCTGTGGGATGTCTTTCCTGCTGGCTCTTGTGGAAAGGCCCTATGAAGCACCCACAACAGACCCAGCAACTCTTGGAGGGAGGACTATTGTTTTTTCCCATTTACGGATAAACTGAAGCTTAGAGAGATTCAGTAACTTGCTCACGGCCACACAATGAGTTTGGGTCTAGACTTGCTGGAGCTCTTTGTAACATTCTGGGCGGGCAACTAGCTGTGCCATCACCAACCAGCCGTACAGGTGTCCCCCGGGAGCTGGAAATGAACAGCCTCAGACCCCACCCCTGGTCTCTTGAGTCTGAATACATCTTTTAAAAGATTGCCAGGTGATTTACAGGTATATTAAAGTTTGAGAAGATCCGCTGTAAGCCACTGTGTGGTGCATTAACTTGACAGAGAAGAAACAATCAGTCACTGACTAGTTATGAATTTGAAGTGTGTCTGTACAGAGGTTCTTGCAGGTCAGATGGAACTGGGCACTGCAAGGGTCTTAGAATAGGAAGTGAGGCCCCTTGAAGGACTCTGCCTCATCCCTGAGGACTTTGGGGTGTCCCTCCTCTCTTCCTCAAACCTTCGAATGTGGCAGAGGACAGCTGCTGGTATGGGACTGTTGAAAGATTGACATTGGGTGTTTGTCCTTGTGGCCTCCAAAGCGCATCAGAGTGACTGACCCTGCTCTTGGAAATATCCAAACATCTCTGTTTTGATGGGATTTTCTTAGCTTAAGTGGAAAGCAAGGGAATTTCCGGCAGAGGTCCAGGCAAGCTGGCAGGTGTGAGAGAGAAGCAGGACAAGGTGGGCAGAGACAGGCTGACGGATTGGGGCTGCGGTGACCTGGGCATCGTGTGTGTGAAGTGACGAGCTGGCCCTCTCACAAGCCAGCTGCACCGTAAGATAGTGCTGGGGTTCCTCATTTCACCCCTGAGCCAGAAGCAAGAGGAGAAAGCCTGGTGCTCAGTCATTATAACGACTGCCTCCAAACCTCTCAGTTTAGATATTATTCATACCCACTTCATTCCTATCAGATTTAACCTTAATTTGTATTAATAACAGATCTTATAAGACATCATTAATGGCAATGACACTAATTGTTTTCCACTAATAAAATATTACTTTATTGTTTTCAAAGTACGCCACACTGCTATCCCATTTTCTTCCCAGTCTCCCTAGGAAGACAAGTGTGTAAATAGTATAAGTTTTTTAAAAATAAGATCTGCAAAAGTGCAGTGATTTCATCAGAGTCAGGTGCTGGGCTGGGAGGCCTGGGAACAGGGCACAACTCTCCTGAATTTTAGATGATATTTGTTTCTTGGCTGATTTTCCACCCAATACAACAAATGTGAAAACAAAATCAACATGAATCATCAAATGCAGGCACAGCAGAGGATAGGTCAACACTCTGAGCCAGGAACATGGCTCCTAATTTCTCAGTGTCTAGTACAGTTCTTATTTCAGATACATGACTGTGGAATTGGCTTGATTGTTTGCTTTGGCTCAATGGCAAGATTGCCCATATCATTTTTTTCATTTTTATCTTTATCGTAATCCATTTAATTGTAATACATTCACTGTGGGAAGTCGTTACATGTATATAACACACTGAATTCCTTTACATCTCCTTTCCCTTCCTTCCCACACCTTCCGTCATTTGGCTCCCTTCCCATTTACAAAAGATCTATCGCCCTGTGCTAAGTGATCTACTTGCAGTTTGCTCCTTAATTGATTTATATTTCTCATTACAATGTATTAACTTTGATTGTATTAAATGTATATTTCTGTTACGTGACAAACCATGTGATATTTAAGCCTGTATATCTGATTTATTTTGCTGTGGTCTCAAAGCGCATCCATTTTCTTATAAATGACCAAATTTATCCCTCTTTACAGCAGAGTAGTACTCCATTTTATATAAATACCACATCTTCTTTTTCTATTCATCTGTTGATGGACATATAGGCCACTTCTAAAGTTTAGCTGTTATGAATTGTGCTGCCATAAACATGAGTATGCATATGTCACTATAATATGAAAGCTCTAACTGTTTTGAGAAGACATCTAGAAGAAGAATAGCTGGCTTGAGTGGGATTTCTAGTTTTAGCTTTTTTAGGAACCTCTGTATTGATGTCTACAGTGATTGTACTAGTTTACATTCCTATCAACAATTTGGAATGGTTCCTTTTCCCCATAGCTTCCTCAGCATTTATTATTTGATTTCTTGATGATAATTATTCATTCTGGAATAAGATGGGATCTCAGTGTTGTTTTAATATGCATTTCTGTAGTGGTCAGCAATGTTGAACATTTTCTTCATATATTTATTGGCCATTTGTATTTTTTCTTCTGAGAAGTGTCTATTCACTTCAGTTGGCCATTTTTTATTTGATTCTTTTCTTTGGGGAGGATCTAGTTTTTGAGTTCTTTGTATGTTCTGGATATTTTCCCTATTTCCAAGGTATAGCTGGCAATTTTTTGTCCTATTCTATACGTTGTCTCTTCATTGTATTGGTTGTTTCTTTCCTGTACAGAAGATTTTAATTTTCTATAATCCCATTTGTTGATATTTGATGTTATTTCTTGTGCAGTTAGGGTTCTACTCAGAAAGTCCTTGCCTATGCCTATGTTTTGAATAGTTCTACCTAATTTATGTTCCAGAAAATTAAGTATTTTTGTGTAAATATTTAGATCTTTAATCCATGTGATTTTAGCGTAGTACACAGGGAGAGACATGCATCTACATTCAATCTTTAGCATGCGGATAGCCAGTTTTCCCAGCACCATTTGCTAAAGAAGGTATCTTTTATCCAATGTATGTTTTTGGCCCTTTTGTCAAAAATTAGATGGCTGAATATGTCTAGAGTTGTTTCTTCATCCTCTAGTCTGATCCATTCATTCACATCTTTTTCTGGGCCATTACCAAGCTGTTTTTATCACTGTATCTTTGTAGTATAATTAGAAATCCAGGATTTTGATGTCTCCTGCTTGTTCTTGTCCAGGATAGCTGTTGCTAGTCTGGATCTCTTCTGATTCCATACGAATTTTAGAATTTTTTTTCTCTAGCTCTATGAGGAATGCTGTTGAATGTATGGCCATTTTGAAAGTTTATCCCCCCCTCAGATATTTTGAGAATATTTCTCCTTTTCAAGTATGCTTCCCCCACCAGGAGTCATATATGTGTATATTGTATGTATGATCCATTTTTTTCTCAAGTGCCCTGATGTCTAGGTTTGTCTGCCCCTCACTGACAGCCTTTACATTTTTACAGGGGTCTTAGATATTGATACCCCAGTGTATGGCAAGAGTATAATTGTAACCACTGTGCATGCCAATTACATACACAGAGAGAAACACTGAAGGAAGGAGGTAACATTACCACCCGATACCTCCACTGGGGCAATTTTGCTAGTGAGTAGAGCTGCCCTGCATAAAGGCTGGCCTCACTGTTTTCCAGTTTTCCCCCAGCATCCCACCCCATAGAGGTGCTCAGCATCTACGTGGGCCTTTGCTTTTTAGCTTGAAATTCCTTGGTTCTCAGGCTTGCAAAAGAAATAAAAGAAGGCCCAAGGCAAAGACATCCTCCCACATCTCTGGTCTTTGGCTGACCACTTAATTGCAAGATCCAGTCAGGCTAAATTAAATATTATGGACCTTGAAGACATTAGATAATTAAAGGCCACTCACTGCTGAACTCCAGAAAGACTCACTGTTTTTTGCTATAGTCAGTAGAGGGGGCTATGAGTCATGCAGTTGAAAAAACAAACCTTGAGACCAAGGGAATTGGGAGAAAGAGAAGGATTTGGAGATGGCAGACTGTAAGGATTCAATCTAGGACTGGTGGAGCTGCTTTCTTTCTGAGAGTCCTGGAAGGAAATAAATGAATAGATGATGTTTCCTCACCATAGTCTAGAACTGAAACACAGCTAATAAGAGCTGAGCTGAGTTCTTTGAAGATTAAACATGGCAAACCAGGTAGTGCAGATTTGGGTCTATAGTAAATACTTTTAAAAAAGCTACTACTGTGTCATAATTATTGTTAATTATTTAGTTTCATGCAAAGAACTTTTATAATACCCGAAACTGTGCTCAGCATTTAAGATTCCAGTGGCATGCTGGCCTTGTACAATCTTGGGGTTCTGATGACCCCTAAGTTAATGTAACCAAGGCTGGAAGGAAATACCTCAGAAAACAAGTGTCTTGCCCTTGGCCTGAGATGTTGAGTTAAAGGCCGCCATGTTGCTTGGAGAGGTAGCAGTAGTACCCAGTGGCTCTGATAGTCTGTCCTCAAGGACCTATTTTTGCCACTCTTGGGGTCACTCTAGAGGATGAAAGAGAAGGGGTGTCTTGGGTACACAGCTTACTGGAGAGACCAGATTAGCTCACCACAAATAATTGTTGTATTTTATTTAAATTCTGACCCATCCAATCAGACTGACTATGGCTTGGGAGGATAAAAGTTAATACAAAAATTTTTTAAAAGAAAAAATAGAAGCTATGGAATGAAAACGTGGTTAGGAAATTCTGTCACATATTTCTCTGGGTCACCTCAGGTCTCGGTGCCCTTTGGGATAGGGAAGGTTTGGGCATTCACTAGTTCCAGCTTTCTTTGCTGCAAATAATTCCGCATGGTTCATCCAGCCACGGCCAGGGGTAGATTTCCCAAAGGCACAACCAGCAGCACTTCAAGCCACGATAGCGCTCCCTAGTTGTCTCTGGGGCACTGCACAGCTCCTAGTCAAATCACTCAGATATACAAGAGAGCTCATATTCCGGAGGTGAATCTTGGGTTGATGCAAGATGGTGGGGATGCAAAGACTCCTTATTCTCTCCCCTCACACCAGATATGGTAGTTAATTATTACTATTCGCTAATACTTGATGCTTTGAAGAGCAGTCAGCCAAGTCTGATGACAAGTGGTGTCCAGCTTGTTAGCACACCACTCTGTGTACCTTCCTCACTCCCTTCTCCATCCAAGGCCTTCCCCTCATCCTCCTGGCCCTGCATTCCTTGCTGTAAAAGAGAAACTCATAAACCTTTGCTTCAGACTTTACTTTAGCAAGATTCAGAGTAAGACTCAAAGTTGAGAAGACCTCTCAGAGGAAGTATGTGTGGGTTGGGCCCTGAATATGTGCTGACAGTGTTTGCATTCTTTAGCAAAGTGGGCAGACAGGTGATCCTAAGCTTTGTGATAGTGCATGCAAAGATAAAACTTGACCTCAGTTTAGCCTGTAAATGAAAATATACTCATTCCTAAAGAGAAACACAGCTTGTCCTTGTATGGAGTTTAGACAGAAATCTCTCTGTGGGTCCACAAAAGAGGATCCTCTGTGATGTAAAAAAATTATCCTTAACATTCTTTATTAATCTATTAATGGGTTTTGGGATCTGGTTCTCCTAACATCCTTTAGTAAGGTCTGAAAGGTTAGCATGAAGGTACACCCTTGTAAGAACAGGGTTTTAGGGAGACCAGTTAAGGAGCCATGTGACTTTCCACAAGCTGTTTGATTCTCTGAGCCTCAGGGCCCCCACATGCAACACTGGGCAGTGGTTCTTCTTCACACGCTGTGTGACGATTAAAAGAGTGCATGTTTCCAGGAATGTGGCTATTATACGCCATAAACATGAACTGAGATTAATAAAATCAACAAGAATGAAAAAGTGGAGAGGGGAATTAGGGAAAGAGAGAGGGAGGTGGGAGAAATAGGGATTAAAAAAGAAATGTAATGTGTACATGTACCAACTCCCCAGGATGACTGCAAAAGCGTGTGCTGCAAATATGTGTTAATGAATAACAAATAAATTAAAAAAAATTAAAAAACAGTGAATATAGGCAAAATGCCAATAGCAGATCCTGGCAAAGAGAGACTTAATGTTTGTTCCTTTGACCTTTTTTTTTCCCCTTTATGTTATATTATAATATGGTAATATTCCCTAGTCCCTGATATGATAAGGCAGAAGCTTTGCTAAGTGTTAAATTAGTTGATTGAAGAAGGAAACTTGCTCTTAGGCTGCCTGACTACTGCTACTGTTTCTACAGTGATAAGCATAACATGATTGAGATTCCGAAGGAACACTGTCATGCATGTAAGTGATTCCTCATCATTCTAAATAATAACACAGATTTAAATAAAAACATGGCATAAACAATCATTCAAGATCCTGTTCCAAACCTCTGTTCTTTTAACAGACCCTCAGTTTGCTGACTTGAATCTGATTTTTTGCTGAAATCTCTCAATAGCAAATTGCGTTTTCATCGCAAAGTGTCAGAGATAAAATCATGTGAGGAAGAGGAATAATTGAAGGCCAAAGTGGTTAACCCAGCCAGGAGTGCAATGGGAAAACTTGAGCAAGGCAATGATGTTCACACTCTTCTTTTTATTTCCTTTTGATGATTAAACCAAAAGTCTTGGCTGTAAATTAGAAATTTGTTCTCTTGAAATATTAATCTGTGTCTTAAGAATAAAAAGTGTATGGTTGATTGTGATAATTCAACTGTTGGTGAGTGCCCTTGGCGGAGATGAGTAAAGTTTCTCAGACTCTTTGTGGAATGTTCTTCACATGGTGGGAGGTCCTTGCCTCCAGTGGAGGCAGTTTGTCTACAGATTCCTGAGCTTAGAAGGAGAAGGGAACATCCATCCATCTATCCATCCATGCATCCATCCATCTATGCATCTATCCATGCATTCATGTATCCATCCATCCATCCATCCATGCATCCATCCATCCATCCATCTGTCCATCCATCCATCCATCTATCCTATGCTTACTGAACCCCTACTCAAGTGCCATTTTTGCCCTGATTGATACACAATAAGACAGACAAGTTTCCTCTTATGGACAGAAACTAAATGCTTACATAAACAGAGTTACAGAAAACAAAAGTGAGAGTTACCCATATTGATATTCAACCAAACCTCCCTGAGTAAAGTGCAAAAGGCCTAGGTTTCTGGTTGGTGAGGAAAGTGACTGTTTTTCTGTAAGAATGAGGCCAACTTTGATGTGGTCCTGTGGTATCCGCCATGAAATCCAAAACACAGTACATACTCAGAAGACATGTGTTTAATGACAAGAATCTTATTCTCAAGAAGAAGAACAACAACAACAGCAACAAAACTAGACTGTCCAAAATAAATGAACTATTTGAAAAAATGGATGAGTGAACTGCATAGATGCTTCTCGAAAGGAGTATAAATGATCAATAAGTAAATGAAAATGCTCATGAGCATTTAGGGAAATGCAAGTTAAAACACAGTGAGGTTCCCTCTTACCTCAGGCAGAATGGCTGCCATCAAGGACTTAAGGAACTACAGATGTTGGTGAGGAAGGATGTGGAGAAAGAAGAGCGCTTCTACATTTTTGGTGGGAATGTAAACCAGTATCACCACTGTGGAAATCACTATGGCAATTCTCCAGAAATCTAAAAATAGAAATTCCATTTAACCCAGTTATACCTCTCCTTGGTATTTTCCTGAAAGAGTTAAAAACATCATGCTATAAAGGTATGTGTGTACCTATAGTTATAGCAGCACAATGCACAACTGCCAGACTATGGAACCAGACTAGATGGACAACCACAGAGAAGTGGACAAAACATGTGGCATATTTACACCATAGAGCATTATTTAGCCATAAAAAGGATAAATCTGGATCAATGGTAGGAAAATTAATGGAACATGAGACCATAATGTGAAGTAAAATAAATTAGACGCAGAAGGCTATCACAGGGTTTCTTTTATATGAGATACCCAAAATATAAATGAACTAAAGAGTAAAAAGAAATGGAGAGGTAGTGAGAAACAGGGAGATAGATTTCTTGTAGAAGGTGAAGAATAGGAGGAGGGAGAGAAAGGAAAGAAAGGGCATTGAAAATTTTATATATATATATATTAATAATTATATAATAATATAAGTATATAATATAATAAATATAAATTGGTAGTAAATAGATATTAATAATTATATATCTCAGCCTTATAAAATGAATATAATTACTATGCATCACAAACATATATCATATTTAAAAAAAACAGGAGCAATATTTTATTTGCTTTTTCATAGACTACTACAGAATAGGTTTTAATGCATTCAATTTGAATTTTCTGGGCCCTATTCATTTATTGAATAGTGTGCATACCTTTTAGTGAACATGTGGATATGTTTCTGCAGGACAGACAACTAGGAATGAAAATGCTGTATCTACTTTAGATATTACCAAACAGTTTTCTAAAGTGGTTATACCAGCTCCTATTCCCACAGTTTTCTGAAGTGGTTATACCAGCTGCTATTCCCATAAGCAATACAGAAGACTTCCAGTTGCTCTCACACTCCTCCAAAACCTTGGCAGTATCTTTGGTTTCTCTTTTCTTTCTTTTTTCAGGCCTTCTGACTGATGCTTAGTGCAACTCATTGTGGATTTAAAAGTTACATTCCCCAGATATCTAATAAAGCTGAGCACCTTTTCATGTGTATAATGGCCATTGAAAAATTTCTTTCCTAAAATACTTGTTTGGGTCTTTTGGAAGTGAAGGACTTCGGTGTGCTTTATTCCTTGTATTCTCTGGCACCAGAACAATGTCTGTCAGGTGCTAGGCATTTAAAATACGTGATTATTAATACTGAAGCAAATTCCATACTCTTCACTATCATCTTCTTAAGATTTTTCATTAAATTAACTCACTTTTACTTAGCTGATAATATTATGTCATTTTGTAGATATAAAATCAAGCTGTCATAGGCAAGTTATAGTTTTGCTAAAACTCATTAAAATAAATGGATAACTTAAAAATTTTTAAAAGCCCATTCATGTCTTTCTAATATCTCTCCCACAGTGTCATTGGTGATATCTTAATAGTTCCCTAATTAAATAAATTGTTTCCCTTGAAATATTCAAGTGTTCATGACATGTTAGCAACAATTAATTCTCCTGTAAGCAAACCAGCGTGAGGGCGAACCGGGATCCAGGAAACTCTTCATGTGTTCTGGTCCTAGTGATGTTTCTGCATCACTAGGGTGAGGACCAGAATGGACAGAAGGCTGGAAGAATGCCAGGCTGGAGAGACCCATGGAGACCCCGAAAGACAGATTAACACTTGACTCTGGTTGTGATATACAGTGTGAGTTTCAGGATTTTCAGTGACCGATTGTGCTTGACTCCACAGATAAAAAGCCTCAAGTGTATTAGGGACAAATGAATTGCAGGGGGTAAAGACGCTGTAAAATCTTATTAAATAAACAGGCTTTCAGGGTCCTGCTAGCTCTCCCTAGATAAGCTCTGCTAGATGAATGCAGAGATGGAACAGCCCCAAGTAATAAAGTGTAATGAGGAAGCCTTGAGGCTTGGCTCCGCTTATCGGTCATTCACATGCATGCTCCCGGGCTACACGCGAGCCAGTGGACATCATGCTGGGCTGGCTCTCGGTGGGACCTTTGCAAGGGGTGAGGTCTCCCCTGGTAACCGAGCAGATGATGCTGTCAAGGTGCAGCAACAGACTGCCCATTACTGGAAGGTGGGAAGTCACAGAATCCTGCTTTGAAGCCATGACCCTACGCGGAGCATGGTCCTCAGGGGTGTGCCTCATCCTGAACTGGTCCTGCGCCAATGGCAGTGAGGATGAGCGCCTTCTCAGAATGAGTCAGTGGGAGGCCCCTAGTTCTGGTGGCAACTGACTCCATGGTGTTGTTGCTGCTGGAGAGGGGTGACACACACAGCCCTGGGAGAATAAGGACTTCAAGTTCAGCCCCAGCTCTAGTAGAAAGGGATCTTTCCTTCACAAGGAGATTAAAATTCCCTTCTCATTTCCACAGGGTTAGAGAATGTGTAGTGACGAAGTGATGGGTATGAAGTTCAAGGGGCCCACAGAGCGTCCAGTGAGAGACAGGCTGCCACACCTTCCAGGGTGCTAGGATGAGCAGCAGGAGGAAGCAAAGCCTTTAAACTGTTGATATCTTTAGACTGCTCTGAGTCAGTGCTCAAACAAAGGCAAGACCCTCTGCAGTCATATAAGGAATGCCAGGCAGGACCTGAGAGGCCTAGGGTAGTCATCATGAGGGGAAACCTGCCTGTGATGTCAGGGCTGGCTCCGGGGTGCGAGGGCCACTTGGCTGGATACTTGGGGAAGGCTCACCAGCCCCTTAATGCACAAAAATAGAGTCAGAAATCTGCACTAGATGTGATATGCTATCTGAACACTTTCAGTCTTCCCGACCCTGTGGGGTAAATGTCACTTTACAGGTGGGGCAGCTGAAGCACAGTGAACTCAGGCCATGCAGCTAGTAGGGGCAGAGCTGTAATTCAAACCCAAGATGTCATTTCCCAGTATCTATGAGCTTAACTGCCATTCTTAACTAAGTACACCAGAGGGCATTGCATCTTATTCCATGAAGCCCTGCAGGACATGGTCTCACTAAGTGGTGAAGGGACCTGGGAACAAATTTGCAGTCCTCCTGCTTCATCCTCTCGGTGTGCTGGGATTATAGAGACTTTTTATTTTGTACTTTATACATTGCTGTTGCCATCTGGTTTAAATACTGGCATAGACTTCCCACTCCTACAGACTGACTAGCAATATCTCAGGGACCCTAGATCCACTGCTGTCCTGGAGAGATAATGTTAACTTGGTTGAATCTCAGCTTTTCTATTTACTGGCCAGTGGAGCTAGAACCATTTGTGTTTCAAATTCCCCAAGCTGAGTTAACTCACATCTGAGTAATGGGTTAATGATCCTTGGCAGGAATGAACTGAAACACTGAGGTGAGGATGTGTGAGGATGGAAAGGTTTATACCCTGCATTCCCCACCAGCTTGTATCAATTCTCCTTTATAGCCAAGACAATGTCAATTTCATCCTGTATCCTTGGAATGGGCCAGTATGTGGTGTTTACGAGTTTTTAGGTCCCATCTCTGCTGTTCAAACCAACACTTCCCCTGTTGCCAGGCCAGGTCAGGTGACCCTTCCAGTTAGTCCTCTGCATTTCCATCCCTTCCCATCCTCTTCATGCTGTTGTAATTGTCTCCCACCAACCCTTAAGCTTGAGGGCCAAGGTTGAGTCTTATTTGTTGCCATAGCACCTGGCAATGTCTCTATCACACAGTAGCCCTCACAAATGCTGCTCCTTCCATTTAAGTTATTTTCTATTGTAATATAAAATGAGATCTAGAGAGCCACACAAAATAAGTCCAGAACTTAATGAACTAATGTAGAAGGGACATCCTTATTGTAGCACCTAGACAGAGAATCAGAAACCTGAACAGCTATGCAGGAACCTCTTCCCTGCCCCGTCTTCCATCATAGCCTTCCCCTCCTTCCAGCAAAGGACCCACTGTCCTGGTCTCTGGAGTCTTTGCTTCTCTATATATAGTTTTAGCTTTCACAACTGTAGCCTTAGATACTATAGTCAAATTTTATTCATTAAAGTTATACTTGTTATGCTTTTCAGGTCCTTTCAAATCCACTGATTCCTCCATGATCACTTTTTTTACTATATACCTTATCTGTTGAAGAACAAAGAACCTTTGACCAATAAAGTTTTTGTCTGAATTTTGTTATTTGCACATTCAGGTGCAGTTCAAAATGTTCTTCCATCCCATTATTTCCTTCAAATAGGCAAATGGATCCAGGCTTACCTTGTTCACTATTTTCCCCCAAGCTCAACACCAGTTAAGTTTTCAATAAGCTCTAGTTTCTTTTCGGGTATTTGAGGACCACAACCTGGAGAGTGAAATCAGGAACCTGCTATAGTTCTGTGCATCCCTATATGCCCTGCTCCCAACAGGTCAGAGCTGGCTATGGAGCAGCTGCTGAACACCTGTTCCAGGAATTCAGCAGTGGGATGGTGCTTATTCCACCCACATACTTATCTGTCTACTATCTACCATCTGTCTATCACCTCTCTTCTACCCAACTATTATCTATCTACTATCTGTCATTTATTTATATCATCTGTCTCTACCAAGGTATACAGGTGTGAGTACATATACATAACTGTGCTGGCCCAGGAAAATACTTCCATGGATCAAATGTTCTCCTGTCACTACCTCAATAATATTTTTTTTTTTAACACTTATTATGTCATTAAATCCTTTCAACCACCCATGCGGAGTTTATAATTATCCTCACTTTATGGATGAGGAAATGGAGGCTCAGAGACGCGAAGTGACTCACTCAAGGTCACATAAATAATGAGGGACAGAGCTGAGCTGCAAACTCAACATCTGAAAGAGTCCAATACCTGTGCACGTGCATTTCATTGGTCCAAAGTGAAGATTTGTCCCTGAACTATCAATCTGTTTATTTTCAATTTGATATTCTTCAGGGATTAGTAAAGAAGGAGTAGCGGAGTGGGTGAGTGACCTCATGGGGCAGAGAGTGAACACAGCCTAGCTCTGAGTTTGATCCCACTGAAGAATTCTTTTTCTTCTTTTCTGGGCTCTCAATGTGATATATTTTTGCTAGAGAGGACAGAGGGGTATTTTTAGTATTCTGAAATAAACCCGAAGGTATATTTTTACTCTTGGCTTATAAGGTTCATTTTATTCCTATGTTTCCAGATGGAAAAAATAAGTGGATGATACTAGCTAATTTGTTAAGTAATTCAAATCCCAATTCACATTTATACGCCATTATGGGCTCACTGTTTATTGGAGTCTAGATAATAGGTATGAGTCTCTCTTTGCTTTGTGCCCACTTGGCCAGAGCCTTATTGTATTTGTGACTGTAATAAACCTCCACACAAGGCTGCATGGATGGGAAGGTTTGCAGCCCCTTTAATAGAAGCAGACCACAGGAGAGGCTGATGTCAAGTTCTTGGTTTCTGGTGCCTCTTAAGCAGAAGGAGAGGGATGCTGAGCATCTAGTCCTTCATGTCATGGCTAGGAGCCATATCTCAAGCTTTCCTACTGGGCAAGGGAGACTTCCCTGCTGAAAAGAAGCCAGATGTGTGGATTCACAGAGTCAGACACAGGGATGGATCTAACACTGTCCTCTGTCTTCATCTTTGGATACCAGAATCAGGACAGTGTTGGAACAAATGCCAACTCATCCGCACTGGTAAAGAGGAAAGAAGGCCAAACTATGCCTGTGTCTTTAGCTTAGACTCTGATAAGGAAATTGACTGGAAATAGATTTGGCTATTGATAAGAAAATGGCCAAATGCCTGATAGTGAGCAACAAGCATTCACAGTAACTGCCTAATAAATATTGGAAACTTGTGGGTGCAAATGAGTGACATTTTCTGAGATCTCGTGGACACTCCAATCTATGATACTGTTTATGGTCACTCTCCATACCTCTAAATGATGGCTCAAGCATCAATTGCACAGCCGTTCTCCTGAGCTCACTTCCCCAGGCAGTGCAGACCATGGGGATAAAGAATTCTCCCTCTGTTTATAAAGGAAGAGAAAACTTCGGCCTACTCAGGCATCCTAACCTTTCAGGGCCTTCACAGGGTTAGCATGGAGACAAGGTTGGTATCCCTGTGCACAGCCCTGAGAAAAGTGTACTCAACATTCCTAGGGCACTCTCCAAATCCCTCAGAATTATGTCCATCATCATTCTTGCTTACCTTCTCAGGCTGAAACCTCATTATTTTTCTCTAGGTTCTTTAGAATCTTGTTTCATAGCTAGTAACCAACTCCATATCCTCAAGTATGGTGCCTAATCTTAGTCCAGTCTTAGGGGGTGAGATGGTTCATCCATTATCACTGATTCCCCTCTTCAGAGCATTGTCCTGCAACACAGTCTAGAAATTCCCAGTTGAAGTGTGCCTTGCTGGTTGTGGCCCACACACCACGGATATGCTTTGTCACTGTACCACCTGTCCTTTTGTCTGTCTGCATCAACATGTCTACCATCCCTGAACTTGGGAATTTTCTGCCAGAGCATTAACCACACAACCTCAGACCTCATCAGGCTTTCCTTAATATTTTTTATCACATCCCAGTGCATTTGTAATTAACACTATAATGCTTCACATACAATATGGGAACCTTATTTAACATTCGATCATTGATTCTATTTGTTCTATTATTCCTTTACATTGATTCACATTGTACGTCCCACAAGTCACTGGTATAGTGATTGCATTTATAGTAATAGTCATACAAAAATTTAAGAAGGAAGAAGAGTTAGCCTTACATATTTACCCACGTTTACCATTTCCACCACTCTTCTTTCCTTACCATGGGTTTTTCTTTCAGTATCATTTCTTTTCTACCTGAAGGACATTCTTTGTCATTCCTTTATCTTTTGTTTACAAAGTTTTCAGTAAAATGTTGGTTGTTACTCACATTATTCTTCTCCCACGTGTAATGTATCCTTTATTCTCAGTGATTCAAGATTTTCTTTCATTTTTGATTTTCAAAAGTTAAGAATAATATCAATAGGGGTTATTTTCTTTGTATTTATTCAACCTAGAGCTTGCTAATCTTATTCAATCTTTTCAGTGCTGTTTTGCACTGTATTTGAAAAATTTTCTATCATTACTGCTCAGTCAATTCTTTGTAACTCATGTACCTTTTTTCATCCTGTGGTCTTTTTAAGATTTTTTGCTTCCATTCTGTTCTGTTTTAAACCTACCCTTTCCCTATAGATATTGTATTTTCTTTTCTCTCTCTCTCTCTCTCTCTCCCTCCTCTCTCTCTCTCTCTCTCTCTCTCTCTCTCTTTGGTACTGGTAATCAAACTCACAACCTTGTGCTTGCCAGGCAGGTGCTGTGCCGCTGAGCTATACCCCTGGCCCAGATACTGTATTTTCCACTCTAGATTTTCACATTTATGTAGTTTCCATTTCTATGTTCTCTTGTTCAGTTCATTCATTATGACAATGTTTACATTTTAAATTTTAAAATAGATTTCATCCAGCTACCTTGAACTTATTATCTGCTAATTCCAATATCTGTGTCATCATGGTACCTGTTTCTCCTCAATGATTTTACCGGACTATAAGTTATATTTTCCTGTTTTCTCACACCTAATATTTTTATTACACATTTGACACTGTGATACATAGTAGAGACTCAGGGTTCTGTTACTATTCTATGAGATTGTTGAGTTTTGTTAGGTTTGAGATTGTTGAGTTTTGTTAAGTTCGAGATTGTTGAGTTTTGTTTACTAGATGATCACTTGCACTTGTGAATGTCTGGCTTTATGTTTTACAAGGGTATGTTTACAAGGGTTTGTTTGGGTTTCTCCTTAGTTCTGGGCTAGTCCTTTAATCCTAGCACATAGTCTTAAGACATGTCTCTTCTGATATTTCTCTGGAAATCTCTCAATGTTTGCTTAACCCTCTTACTTGGAGGAATTCCAGAACTTGCCTCCTTGCAGTGCACAGTGTCTAAAATATCTGCTCATTTTATTCCATGTATTTTCTAGTACAGCATTTCACTTGGTTCTTGGAGTTTTCCCTATGCTTACACATTCCAGGGTGAAGTCAAAGATCTGAAGGATTTTAGTGGGGCTTGTATTCAGATTTTTGGGTTCCCTACCCTCTCATTTTCTAACAAAGCATTAGCCCTGCTTAATGCTTCTCACACCTTGAGCTCAAGGAATGTGGCTGTCTGTCTTCCCTTTCTTCTTTCCTTTTTTATTCTTCCTGTCTCTCTTTTTTCAAGTTTTATTTTTATTTATTTATTTATTTTTTTCTGGTACTGGGAATCGAACTCATGACCTTGCGCTTGCCAGGCAGGTGCTGTGCCACTGAGCTAAATCCCCAGCCTCCTCAAGTTTTATTTTTAATAGTCTGATTGAGGTACAATTTTTATTTTAAAGAGAATAAAGAAACAATAACAAAATAACAACAACATAGACAAAAACAAAACAAAGCAAAAACAAAATGATACAGGGTTTCAAAACAGAACGATAGAAATTAACAGTGGAATTAACAGCTTACATATTACATAATATATTACATATATTGTTATTTTCAATGAAGGTGCTCAGACGACAAGATGTAAGAATGCAAAACTGATGAAACCATTAAAGAGAATATAAAAAAATAAGTAAAAACATTAGAAATGACACAGTTTCACTAGACAAGATGGTAGGAATTCACCAATGGTTGTTATATTGCATATTGTTGTCTTCAAATTAGTTGTTCAGATTACCAGATATAATCACGCAAAATTGACCAAAAAATTTAAATATTAACTGTTCCTTTCAATAAACCATTAGACATCACCAGTATGATTAACCCAGCTATTCAAATATGAATATTTCCCCCTTCTTTCTTTCTTTTTCTCTTTTCCTTCATCCCAGGTGTTTCTTCCTCTGACCAATTTCTTTCCCTTTCATAATATCTATTGTACATTTTGGGATTATTTACTTTTTCAGATTCTTATACTAGGGAGACAATACGATGTGTACACATGTGGGTCTGATTTATTTCACTTGTGAGTATGGTCTCTAGTTCCATCCATTTAGCTATAAAACTCGAGTTTATCTTTTTTATAGCTGAGTAATACTCCATTGTGTAAAGTACCATATCTTTTTTAACCATTCCTCAGTGGATGGGCATTTGGGTTGTTTCCAAGATTTAGCTCTTACAAATTGTGCTGCTATAAACATGGGTGCACATATATTGCTGTGGTGTGATGTTTTCAATTCTTCTGGAAAAATACCCAGAAGGGGAATAGCTAGGTTAAGTGGCACCTCTAATCCTAGTTTTGTGAGGAATCTCCACGCTGATTTCCACAGTGGTTTCACCAATCTACACTCCCACCAGCAGTGGAGAAGTGCTCCTTTCCCCCCACAGCCTGTTCAGCATTTGTTATTGGTTGATTTCTTGACAATAGCCATTCTTTCTGGGGTGAGATGGAATCTCATTGTTTTAATTTGCATTTCTCAAATGACTAATGAGGTTGAACATTTTCTCATATATTTATTTGCCATTTGTATGTTTTCATCTGAGAAGTGTGTATTCATCTCAGATGCCCATTTCTGGATTGGGTCTTTGAAACTTGGGGGCCTGATTTTTTAAAATTCTTTATGTGTTCTAGATAGAAGTCCTTTATCTGAGGGACAGTTGGCTAAAATTTTTCCCCAATTCATGGGTTTTCCTTTTACTCTGTTGGTGATTTCTTTTGATGTGCAAAAGCTTTTCAATAAGATGAGGCGCCGGTTGTTGATTCTTTGAAGTATTTCCCATGCAGTTTGGTTTTTGTTCATGAATTCTCTGCCTACCCCTATGTCTTCAAGATTTCCACCTACTTTCTCTTCCAGTAGATTTAGTGTTTGTTTTAATATTTAGATCTTTGATCCATTTTGACATGATTTCCACAGTGGTTTCACCAATCTACACTCCCACCAGCAGTTTAGTGCTTGGTGATAGACATGGGTCTAGTTTAAAATTTACTCTTGGTAAATGTGCAACTCAACAATTTATAATAAATTTATTGAGTTGTGCAAGTAAAACCATGATAGAGTTTTAGAACCCTTCTAAAAAGGTCTGTGTCCATTTCTAGTTGATTTTTGCTCCGATCTGAAGCCCTAGGCACTGTGGATAAGCCTTCTGTCTCTATAAAACTGCTTTTATGGATATTTTATGTAAATGAAATCATCCCATATGTTGTCTTTCTGTCTAGCTTCTTTCATGTAGAATAATGTCTTTGAGACTCAACCAAGTTGTTGTGTGATTCAATAGTTCATTCACTTTTTATTGTTGAACAGCATTCCACGTACAGATAGGCAACCATTTATTTATAGGTGAGCTTGTTGCTTTCTGGAAGTTATCTTTTGCAATATTCTGCAGATGATATGTAATCAAACTTATACTGGTGAGACTAGGGCCTGGTGTTTGGGAACCAAGTGTAAAAGAACATATAATTTCATTTAGATAATTTTTAACAATTAAGAAGTTTTATTGAACACATATTTGTGTTAGACCCTGTGTTAAGATGTAAGAAGTATATAAAAGTGACATTCCAGTGCAGTGGTGGAAATGAATCAGTGAACAAATAAGTATAATAAAGTGTGAAAAGTACAGCAATAAGTCTTTTCTGTCCCTATCCCTCATGGAGGTAAGGTCATTTTTCCATTGAGGAGGAATTATAGGCAAGTCCTTATCAAAGATGTGACCCTTGAATACCACATTGAAAGATGCATAGGCAATGGGCCAGCCAGATGGTGGAAAGCACTTACCTGGCTATCATCCATGCTTCTTTCATTCTAGGCTGGGCAGACAAACTCAGGTCCACAGTGCTGTCCAGCGCCATTCACAAGCACATTGTGCCTCTGCTATTGGGTATTATATGGTAGCAAACCATCCCTGCAAGTTTTTCTACTTGGACCAACAAATTAAGTAATACAGTGAAGGCTTGATGGATGCCCAGGTTCTGCCAAGCTAGGTAAACTTCAACAAGACTAAAATCAATCAATCAATAAGTAGGAAGGCAAGATGGAGCTTTAGAGAATAGTGTACTTGATCTAACACCTCTGGAAAGTTCCTTTTTTGTATCAGTCTTTTTTTTTTTTTTTTGGTTTTTTTGGTTTTTCTCCGGTACCGGGAACCGAAC